>NC_092497.1:29292764-29592764 GCF_047495875.1 Pithys albifrons albifrons | reverse complement strand
TATTTCTGTTGCAAAAATATATGAAGGGCATATTGGAGGGCAGAAGAATTTGCCTTTCAAAGGTTTTGATATATATTTTTAAAGATCCTACTTTCACTGTTGTTAGATATCAGAGGCATTTCCTTAACTGTGATATACTAATGGTATTCTATAAATAATTCTGCAATGTGCAGTATGGCATTAAATGCAGTGCAATGCAATAGTGAGCCCAATGGAAGCACTCATACATGTAAAATTTTGTAAAGAGCTATTTACTTTTTTTATAACTACTGATCAACTTCTAATCTCTATTTGTTCTTTTTTCAGTAAAAGATCTTTGCTTTACGAATGTGTATGATGTATGAGAAAAGCTAAGCCTCAAGGCTCTTACAATGGAAAAAAATTCAATATTAGGGCTATATAATCTAAATTTTTTTTTAAATTCTTTTTTCCTTTTTTTAAAATTAGAAGTAACAGATAAAGAAAATTGAAATATTCAGTGGTTTTGCAAAGGCTGTATATATTTCAGTTTTACTGTGGTAATTATCTCAGTAACACTTTACATGGAGAAGAAAGAATTTTCTTTCCCAGTGTATCAACTATGAGATTAAATTTATGCAATTACATTGCTATTGTTTCAAAACAATGCACCCCTTGCTTTAATATGTATTAATTTGAGAAATAAAGAGAATCCATAATTAACACTTCCACCATGTCACAGTTTATGTTGTTCAGCTGGTGAAGTCAAAATGACTGAGTGGAGGAGTGTCGCAGGTTTGGCCTAGCTGTTGCCAACCCTGGACTGGCCCCCCCCTTCCCCCTCCCAGAACCTTCCCAGCAAAGGAAAGGAAAAAAAACTGAAAGAAGAGTCCCACCGAGGAGGAGGTCCCCCAGGTATGCAGGAAGACCGAGGGAACAGGCTCTTACCTGCAGGCTGTTGAAGATGATGAAGAAGACTAACATCCAGAGCTGTCGATAAGCCATGTGCAGTCCTCCCCACAGCCAGGTGATGGAAATCAGTGCAAAGAGGTACAAGACCAAGGGGATCTCTGTAAACCACAAACACAGCATTTCATCTGGTGCACCCTGTGAAAAACACTTGTTTAAAGCATTACTGAAACAGGGTCCAGTTTTGCTGTCTCTGGCTAACCTTGGAGCTTGTTCTCCAGTGATGGGTAGCCCCTCTTCTGTCCTAGCTGAGTGGGGGTCCCAGGGCTTTTGGGACCACACCCTGACATCAGGAGACCAGCAGAAGGGCATGGCCAGGGGATGGGAGGTGTGGGGAGCACTGGGGACACAGCCCAGCTCAGCAAACCGAGCATGGGTGCTTTGCAGGTGAGAAGAACTCACATGGAGTCAGAAAATAGGTAGAATTTGGAAGAAACATGGAAGAGCTCTTGGCAAGCTCTGCAAGTTTTGAGAGGAAATGTGCTTCTAAGAACTGAAAAGGGAAAAGAAGAAAATTATTATGGCTACATAAACTGCCCCAAATCTGGCCAGTTGAAGAATTACATGGAAATTATAAGAATAGCTTATTCTTTTATTTGTTGCTATTTTCCCCTCGAAATCAAAACTTAAGAAGGCATTTGAGCCCATAAAACTTAAAGTGACAGCGTCCACTCGGTCAAGGAGACCCTCAAGACAGACTTTGAATTTCGTTCACCTTAAAAAACACATGCAGAATCTGTACTTAAGCACACACACATACAGCTGGATTTTATATTTCCTACAGTATTCATAGCATAAAAGATTTAAGGAATGCTGTCAGCAAGATGTCTGCATGGAGAAAGTTTGCAAAAAGAAAATCAGAAGTTAGTTCTCGCCTGCATGTTTCCCCGACTATCAGGAACCAGCCCCTGTGTTGACCATGTTGGCAGAAGAAGTCAAAGTCCATGTTTGCCAGGTCTGCACATCTCAGGGGCAGAGGTGCTTGGCCAGGCATTGCCCCTCCCTGCACTATTCATGCAGCATCAGCAAAGTGTGGAAATGTGCTTTTGACAGACATCCTTCCAGGAACAGGCCCTTTAGGCATTTTGATTAATGTTGTACAAATACTAAGTGCCTTCTGAATGTTGGCCATACCCAAAGTCATACAAACATAACATTTTAACAAGATAAAGTGTAAAAATGCCTGCTTTTTGCCACATAAGGGTAGAATTTGTGACTCTGCTTTTATCTTTTTTTTTTTTGGCAACAATTGTTTCATTATCTGTATTGTAAGAGTTAATACAGAGTTGAAACTTTGGCAGCATTTAAAGCCTCTGCTGTTTGAATTCTCTTCATCCATTTCGTTCAGACAATTTGTTGTATTTTGATCAAACAAAAGCTCAATAACTAGAATAAACCTATCAGAAAATAGGCAACAAATTCTTTTAAGTTTGTAAAATCAGCTTTGCACAAAGAAGAAAGATGCCACTAAATAGGCTTGATATGGACCAAAATAGACAGTTTAATTATTTGCAGTTTCCTTCATATGAAAATAAAACCAACAAACCCTTCCCAAACAAACTCAAAGGGTGACTCTGAGATGAACCTTCACTGACAGGACTTTTACTCTAAGTCCAAATGGAAGCTGTTACCTCTAGACTACTTGGATGAACCTGAGCAGATAAGGCTGACATGGAGCACTCAGCTCAGCGTCACTGTCACGTAAATGAAACTCTGTCAAGCAGTTCTTTTGGGTATCATGTAACGAAAGCATGCAGTCTACATTTTTTGTACATAGTTATCACACCATTTTTTAGTACTAGGAATGACAGGAGATTTTATTTCAGGAACAGGCAGTCCACCCACTTTTTAAATACATGTATGTGGATACGTGCATGCATATATCATCATCCTGACTTTTCATATTACTCTCTCCATGAAATATCTCCCCTTTCCCTTATTATAAGCTTAAGAAACACTGAGTTGAAAAATTCAATACAGATAAATGCATCTTATGCAGCTCTAGTTGCAGTCTTTAAGAGTTTGTAAAAGTACCACAGTCCATCTTGATATTTGACTAGGTGAAATTACAGACATTCAATTTACCAAACAACTAAATGTATCCACTGTTTCTCACCTCTTCCTCATTGCTGAGAAAAGATTATTTCCTTATTATCTATAAAATTAATTTTTCTGCAATGATTACAGTTCTTGAGGGCTATAGTACACTGTAATCAGTTTTTATGGGCAGTAAAAACTATCGGTTTACTATAGTAGGGGAACCCTTGGAACACACACAAGATTTTGTAAAGTGATTTACATAAAATTTATGATGGTGAGAATTTGAAAGATGGGCTGCAATATTCTCATGACAAGTTTGGATTAGATTACAAAATTCATGAACCAGGAAAAGTATAAAGATAATGGAAAAATTTGATTATCTCAGTGGGAACCTAGAAGGAGCTATACTGGGTATGAAAAAAAGTTTATCTGGTCTTGCCTTCAAGACAGGCAAACAAAGTTGGCCAGATATGATACTTCTCTTGGCAATTCTTCCATTTACAACTCAGAAGTTTCCTGAAGCAGATACGAGTTTGGTGGGGTTTTTGTTTTTTTTTTTTTGGGGGGGGGAGGGTGGGGTGAAGGGGTGGGGGTAGGTTAGTGGGTGGCTGGTTTTTGGTTTTTGGGGTTGTGTGGTTGAGTTTTGCATGTTTTTGTTGGGGTTTTGGTTGGTTGGTTGTTTTTTTTCTATTTAGTAATCTTTAGGGTTGGGTTGTTTTGTTGTTTTTTTCACAGAAGCATGCTGAATCAATTACAGTGAACACTGATAGGTCAGAGGAATTATCAGTGCAGGAAGTCCATAGGCACAGTGCAAGATTCAGGGAATAAAATGTCAGATAGCCCAGCTGCAAAAGCTGTCAGACGTTTACTGTTTGGTTTCCTTACAGCAGAAGCAGAAACAAGAAAGAGCAGGAAACCAAACTTTGAACATTTCCAGACAGCTCTGATTTCACCTACAGTTGTTTTAAATCTGTAACAAATTAATCCCTCACAATTTTACATTTTGGAAATAAACCTCACAAAAAAAGGAAAAAAAAAGAAAGACAATGTCACCAGTTTAAAGTTTCATCTTCTGTTGCACTAGAAGGCATCTGAACATGCCCCTGCTCATTGCAGGGAGGTTGGACTAGATGACCCTTAAAGGTTCCTTCCAATCTAAACCATTCTATGATTCTACAGTTTGTATTGATCTACACAGGGAAATTATGTCATGATGATGTTCATGTGTCTACACCTAAGCAGGCTGCAGTAGCTTAATGAGGTCCCAAAAGAATTTTAACACTGCAGCACTGTGGTCCTGTCTGCCTGTGCACGACTTCTTTAGAAATGAGAACTGCAACAGTCAGCAGTCACATCTATATGCCCAAAAGGATTTGAAAAAGTATGATAAATACAAAGTTTTAGAACACTTGATGAGACTGCCAAAAATTTATTTGTAGTTGGGGTCTGGAATAGATTCTGCCAGTGCTGCTTCAGACACTGCAGAAAAATTAAAAAAAAAAAAAAAGAGAAGTAATTTTCCAGTGTCAAATGTATCCTGTGCATCAACTTTCTTCATATGCAGGATACAACTGATTTGGAAAGCATGGGAAGGAGATACGTGCCAGCCTCTGCAGGTGACAGCACTATGAGCCATTTGGCCTTTTGGTCCAAGGCTGGGAGGATGGAGTACTGAAGAAGAAAAAAGTGGAAGTAGTTGTGAAGAGGAGCAAGATGATGATGAGGAACCCTGCAGCGTTCCCCACTGCGATGCACGCTCACACTTTTGACAGGCCATCTGATGGCTAGTTGAAGACTGAGATGGATTCCTATATGGCATTATAATTTCACCTAATGAAGGGATAGTTGCCATGTCTAACCTCTCTTATCCCTGTGTAGTGCCTTTTGATTATGAACAAATAATTTGATGGTGCCTACGACAACCTATTTTACCATACAGCAAAGCAGCAATGGATATCCTTCTGCACAATTTCAGTCAAAAACTGCTCAAGGTGTATAGTGAAAAGCATTTGAAAAATGCCTTCTTGTTACATAATTTTTTACTTTAAAGTTTGGAAAAGCAATGAATAAGCACTTGGACACAGAGAAAATCTACTATCTGAATTAACCAATAACACATTTAAACAAAGGCATCAAAATAAGTCATAAGCCCTATAAAACAATGATCAGCTTGTTGCTCTGAAGAAAGGCAGTAGCACCACTAGAAGTAACTGATAATGAGCTGATATGAACTGATATGAACTAGAAAAACTACACACAGCTTTTATGGACTGCCATTACTGGAACTCTGTATGTTTGATCAAGCAGGTGGGTAATGAATACAGTTTTGAAAGTGGTACCCTCAAAAAAGCATAACTTTCAGTTTGAATTAGATTATATATTTCCGAAGATAATACATTGTCTTCTTCCTGGAATAGACATGTAAGTCAAAGAAAATTAAACTCTGTACTCTGAAATTGCCAATTTTCTGTTGCTTCTGTCTGTGAAGTTAGAATTACCCTCAACTTTATGTATTCAGCCTATTTCAATACACAAGTGTCAAGTATGCTATCTGAAGGTTTTCTTCTTTCCATACCTGATATTATACTTAAAATTCTCCAGGACAATGAATCTGAGCAGTGAAAAATTCTAAATCAAATAGAAATTAATAAAACTGGAAATTATTAAATAACATTAACATTCTGAAGTGTAATTCAGAGTGTGTCTTTGCAAAAAACATATAGATAATTTAACTGTGGAAAATAAAGAATACACTATGGTTTCATAACATATCCAAATGTTTGTAGTCTCACCACTGTGTTGTTCCATATTATTTCTTTTTCTATTGCCTGAAGGGTTTCTTTTTTTTTCTATAAATAAGAAAATCAATAAGTGAAGCAATTAAATAATTCCAGTTTTAATGATCTTCTATGTTTACCTATAAATAATTACTATGTGTCTTCTTAGGCTGATAAACTGATAATGGAAACTTAATTGCTTTTAATAAGTCATGGCTAGACATGAAGATCTTAATACAAAGCCTGAAAGATCTTTACAAACATTTTTTCCCACATGATTAGGGAGAATATATTGCTTCACAGAATTTCAACGATTTGTGGGAGACCTAAATTAGTAAAATATTTACAGGCTATTGCTTAAGATGTCATGGGGTTAAGCTTAGCAGCCTAAATATAAAAAGGCCACAAACATAATTTTTTTAAAAATAAGCTTGAATAGCAGTGTTCCAAATCCTGCTGACTCTGTTTCAATTGTAAATTGGAAAAAAAAAAAAAGAGTTTGGTAACAGGATTTTGTCATCAAAATATAAAAAATTAACAAATTTCTCTTCTAAAGTCCAAAGAAGAAAATGCTGCCACCACCACAACATGCAGTGACTCATGACAAATGCTCTGATTCCATATTGGGAATGTCAAATGTGCAGAATTTAACAGTATCTGATACTGAAGGTCAGAAAGATGTTAGGTACGTGTCCATGAAATCCAATTGGACAAAATTGTTCACTGAAAATTTGTAGAAACAGAGAGCAACAAACTTGTTAGAATATTATTTTTCATTAACTTATATTTATTGATTTGCTGCTCCTTCTGGCAAGGAAAATTTTGAAATTAAAGGATACCTCCCAAAAGAAAACCACAACTCCCATTAAGCATAAAGAATACATTACTACTAGAAAATCATAGAAGATTTGCCTCTCTAAACCTTCCACTACATCTCAGGTTTTTGGCAAACTTTCTCACACAATTTTAAGACAGTTTAGGGTATAATCAAATGAAAAAACAGGCATCTTATTATAGCTTATGCTATTACTGTTATGCAGGAAACACAGTAAATCCAAGAATAACAGTAAATCAAAATCAAAATTTGAATGTACTTTTCTCCACATAATAAAATTATTTCGATGCACTATGCAAAATATTAAATGAGTACTAAATTTGCAACTGTACTGTACACTCACAACTCATGAAAGTTAATTTGCTCCTGCAAATTGCTTTAAAGGAAAAAAGCTAATTTGAACATGTAAAGCTCAGTGGAAGCAATCTAAATTACATAAGTGCAGATGATGCATTAAGTAATTATCCTAAGTTCAGATCTTTGTTCTTTATTTCAGCTTGTAACTATGCTTGTTCATTTTGTCTTAACTGTATGTGTAAAAAATCTTGGAGGCAAAGATTTGTTTTTCCCCTAATTACGAAAACAAAAAGCTCCTGAAGCACTAGGAAGACTAAAGTATTATACCCAATATGTGTGATAAGTATTGCGAATACTGTACATAGATCTTAGTTCAGAAGTAGCCAACACTTGGTTCTTTATTTCTAGATCTATATTGCCATCTCAATATGAAAGCATTCCTGCAATTTATTGTTCCTTTGATTCTCTTAGATACATTATATCTGTCTTATAATTCGAGACTTTAGCATATGTATTACAGGATAGGGAAGACATGCAACTACATGTTTACACACACATTCTCACTTGCAAGCCAAAGCCCTGTCCTCAGCATCATTTTTTCTGAGCACAGAAGCATGTTTGGAACGTTCTGCACTTGCATTTTGTTGGCTTATTTGTTTCTTGAGAAGATCAGATGGTAGTAAGTATAAGTGGACCATCCAGCATGTTCTGTCATGACCAGGAATTGCATACTGCTAAGACAATAAATATACTTGGGGACTGGAACTACCAACCTAAACCATTCTATGGTTTTATATTAAAGAAGTTTATATGAAACAACATGAAAGAAGGTAACTAAAATTTTACAGCTAAATATCTAAGGCATTATTCATGAAGTTCCATTTTGGCAACATAAAGTTTTACTCTTCACATTGATTTTGGCATTTTTACAATTGTAATATCAGAATCAGGTAAGTTCAACTGCATATTTATGGGTAGGGTACGAAAATTATGGCAGCTCAATATTAATTCAATAAATGAAGTTCATCTATTTATAAAGTAATTATCAGAAAAAATGCAGGTGAATTTCAAATTTAAATGGTTCTGTTATGTTTTCAAATCCTTTTGTGATATTTTGAAAGGTTAGCAAGCAGTTAGAAAATAAAATATGTTTATTGGATTGCTACCTTGTTAATCTCCAATTTCTGTATTTCCATATTAGGACTGTCAAGAAAAAGCTGTAATTTTTTACAAATGCCTATCTCAGCCTCCTGTTACTTCAGCCAAATACAACCATCATGCTTTATACCACCTGATTCCCATCAAAAGCAGTTTTTCTTGTTGCAAACTTAAAATATTAGTTAACCCAGAGGCTGTTTATCCAATGCATGCTTCTGACTTGGCTCCTGCCAAGGCTAACTTTTGAAAAGGTAGCTTCTATATATAGAGGAACAGTCAGCCAACAGAACATGTTTGTTCAAAGCCTGGCAAATGGAACCAGTACAAACTTAGACTCTTTTTGAGCAAACTCAATCCTATCTCTGAACAAGTACACTAGAGGTAGAGTTGGCATTCTTTGTAAAGAAAGCAACCATTTATATTCCTTAGGTTTTCCAACAAAACAGATCCTCTTTGCAGCTACCAAGGGGAAAATGTTTTCTTTTAGACAGCATTGTTATTCTGCTCTAGGTAACAAAACCACATGGAAGTCCCCTTTAGTTTGGGCAACAATAAACTCTCTGCTCATAGGACAAACAGCAAAAGACACTACTGCTACCTAAGTTCAGCAAGATGTTTTGCTACACCAGACAGACTTTACTCTAATAGCTGTAGAAGAAAATGTGATGGACCTTTGTGATGGAGGGACTGCATTGCTAGATAAGGAAAGAGCAACTGATGTGATCTGTCTTGAATTCTCTGAGGCCTTTGACATGGGCCCATACAACATCCTTGTCTTTAAAGTGGAGAGATACTGGTTTGATGGACAGACTACTTAATGGATGAGAAATTGGCAGGATGATCACATCCACAGAATGGCTATCAAATGTCTAAATGCGGATCAGTGTCAAGTGGTGTCCTTCAGGGGTCTGCACTTGGACCAGTACTGTCCAAAAACTTTAATAAATATGTAGACAGTGAGATTGAATGCACGCTAAGAAAGTATGAGGATGATACCAAGATGAGTGTTGCTCTTGATACACCTAAGGGATGGGATGCCATTCAGAGGGATACTGACAGCCTGGAAAAGTGGGCCCATGAACAAGGCCAAGTGCAAGGTCCTGCATCTGGGATGGGGAAATCACCATTACCAATGAAGGCTGGGAAATGAAGAATTGAAAGCAGCCCTGCAGGGAAGGACTGGCATATATTGGCAGATGACAAGCAGTACACAAGGTGGCAATGAGCACTTGCAGCCCAAAAAGCCAACCATGTTCTGGGCTGCATCAAGACCAGCAGGTGAGGGAGATGATTATCATTCCCTACTCCACACTGGTGAGACCCCATCCTGAGTACTGTGCCAAAGACTGGGGTCCCTAGAACAGGAATGGCATGGACATGTTGGAGTGGGTCCAGCAGAGAACCACAAAAGGGCTGAAGCTCTGCTGTGAAGACAGGCCAAGAGAGATATTCAGCCTGGAGAAGAAAAGGTTCTGCAGCCATTCAATATTCAAAGGGCTTTAAATATTTACCAGGGTCTGCAGAGACAGGATAAGGGGGAATGGTTCTAAATTGAAAGAGGGTAAATTTAGAATGGACAAAATGAAGAATTTTTTTTGGTAATGAGTGTGCTAAGACATGGGAACAGGATGTGTTAAAGAAGCTGTGGCTGCCCCATCTCTGGAACTGTTCAAGGCCAGATTGGACATGGCTTGGAACAATCTGAACTAGTGGAAAGTGTTCGTTCCCATGGCAGGTTGGAACAAGGTGATCTTTAAAGGTCCCTTCCAACCCAAACCATTTGACAATTCTGTGATTCTGGATCATTCAGTGTGAACCTTCTTCACTGGGTAAGCTTCATAGTATTCCACCAATAAGAGAAAAGAGAGTAAGAAAAATATTGAGTCAGTCTTTAACTTAGACACTTTCATATTCAATCTATTTGGAAAAATAATTATACTCTATGAATGAAGACAAACTTTAATGTATCTACAACTATTAAATTTCTATTAACATTAGGGATAACCTTCAAGCAGAGGTCACAAATATGGAACTTCAGAATTACCAGCTATACTTTAAGAGGCTTTTCCTACAATCTATGAAATGACCAAAAGATCATAGGCTTAGAAGCTAGATAACCATTTTTTTCCCTTTCAAATCTGTATATCCAACTCCTTTTTCTCTTTTCTGATAGTATGTAAGATAGTGACCTTGCTATTTTACTTCTACTGACAATATTCAGGAATGTTTTGCATGAATTATTGCAGAATCCGTATGGGGTCATCTGTATCACACTGCAATTTTATCCGTCATCTAATTACTTCCAAAACAAAAACTAGTAAAAGTAAAGAGTGTATTTAAAAATACTTTTGTTTACAGCTCCCTTCATTTGTTATATCAGAATTATTTACATTGTCATTCTCCTGAAATTTTTCCTTTTATCTAGAATGGGTAACTGATGGAAAACAGCTTTCTAAAGCAGTGATTTCCCCTGCGCACCCCCCCGTCTCCCCCCCTCCCCCCGCCTTACTTAAACCACTGTTCAAGGTGGAGAGGCTTGGGGAGCAACAGGCTGGAGACTAGGAAAGGGGTTTGTCTTAATTCGTTGTTGCGGATGACTGAACAGGTAGTAAATCAGTACAGGGATGACAGCCACAGACAATTTAGCATAGGACAGTAAATACAGATAACTGTTTCTTGATGGGCTCCACCTCTCCTCTGGTTTCAGATGAGACGGAGAGAAACCTTGGCACAGTCAAGGTTGTAACAAAAAAGTAAAATAATGACTGTCTATGTAATTTAGCAGACAACATTACCAAAAGACTTCTCTACCATGTAAGGTCTTGTAAGTCAGAACTTGGTGCAGGTATGATCCAAGACTCCCTGAATGTTGCCAAAGTAAGATACCATCATGCATCTGATTGGAGGCAACTTTGCAGCTGTGAAAATGTATCCATAGCATCCATTGAGATGGCTGCAATAACAAGAGCAGAATTACCTCCCACTGAGGTGGCAGGAGGACCAGCTGAGTGAACTTTGACAAGATTCAGGATTTAAAAGTGATACTACCACTGCAAACTGACTTTGAATATGTCTTTAAAAGCACAATATACACATAAGACATTAAAAATAGTGTAAATATACTATCACTCTTCTCCGGGGACACCCCCTTGTCGCGGGGGAGAAGCTTGCATGCCCTCATGAGGTTGAGAGCTATGCTGGAGGTGGTTTGTGCCGCCAGTAGGGTCTCCCATGCCAGACAGGTCTCAGCTGAAGGGTCAGACAAAGTGTGTCCATGGGCAGGATGGGCTCACTAGCCGTCTGGCAACCATCCTAGGAGAAGGACAACTCCAACCCCAAACCCGGGCAGATGGAGCTCGTTTAGCCCTGTAAAGCCATCCATCTAAGAGAAGGATACTCTAACCAAACCTACGTTCTGAGGTATTCACTGTCACCGTCCAAGCTCGCTAGGCCGTGGCAGATGAACCTTAGGAGTAAAGGGTGGGGCCAGTTCTGCGCACGCTGTGCCTCACCTAAAAAATCCATTGCGCAGGCTTGAAGGGTTCACCCACATTGCAAAGCCCTGTAGCGACAGGGGAGGGTCGAAAATGGTAGGTGACAGGAAGCAGCTGGAAGCTGCAGACCCAGCCCTGCATGCAGGTGGTTCAGGATATGGGTCATTAGAGACTTGACCCCGGAGATGACAGTCTCTTGTGGCAGCATCCTGAATGACCAAGCAGCCTTTTCTAGGGACAGCACTGCTTGCTTCACATGGAGAGGGGCCTAGCAAAGGTGGCCTAAACAAAGCTCATCTCCACACCCGGTTGGATAACCGCGGCCAACCGGAATTTTCTATGCGGTCAAACAAAACCAAACAGATTTCAAAGGCATACACCTGCCTGCAAAGGGGGGCTCAAACTAACACTCGCATGTTGGAACATCAGAACCATGCTTGATACTGGGGATAGTGGACGTCCTGAGCATCGTTCTGCTCTAATTGCCAACAAACTTTCACGGCTCAACATTGACATTGCTGCTCTGAGTGAAGTTCGTCTTCATGAGGAAGGCAGCCTTAAAGAACATGGTGCTGGCTACACACTCTACTGGTCAGGCAAACCCAAAACCGAAACACACCTTTCAGGAGTTGGCCTCATGATTAGTAACTCCATTGCCTCCAAACTTGAAAATCTGCCGACAGGTCATTCCGATCGCATTATGTCCTTACGCCTCCCTCTACACAACACGCAATATGTTGTTCTTTTTAGTGTATATGCCCCAACTCTCCAAGCTGACCCAGCAGAAAAAGACAAAATTCTACACCGACCTGCACCGCCTCACCCAAAATGTTCCTGCAGATGATAAGATCATAATCCTTGGTGACTTCAACGCGAGAGTAGGGAAGAATTCTGAAGCCTGGAAAGGAGTCCTGGGCAAGTATGGCATTGGAAACTGCAACGACAACGGACACCTCCTGCTAGAGTTTTGTGCAGAATGGCAGCTCACCATCACCAACACTATCTTTCAACAGAAAGACAGCCTGAAGACAATCTGGATGCATCCTCGATCCAAGCACTGGCACCTCATTGACTATATCTTAGTACAACAGAGAAATGTCAGTGATGTCCGTCATACTCGAGTGATGCCCAGTGCCGAATGTCAAACAGACCATCGCCTTGTGCGCTGCAAACTTAACCTCCACTTCAAGCCCAAACCTAAGAGAGGCAGCATTCCAAGGAGGAGGCTCCAAGTCAGCAATCTTGAAACAGCCACAGTGAGAGACAGCTTCCAAGGAAACCTTCAAACTAGACTTAAAGATAATCCCATAAATCCCTCTCCTGAAGCGCTTTGGCAACATATTAAAAGTTGCATCCTGCAATCCTCTGAAGAGTCCCTAGGGTTGTCCTCCAAGAAAAACAATAACTGGTCTGATGAAAACAATCAAGGGATCCAGGAATTCGTGAGGAAGAAGAGAACTGCTCACCAAGCACACCTTGCTCAGCCATCTTGCCATATAAAAAAAGCCACCTTTTGTCTTGCATGCAGCAAGCTCCAGCAGAAACTTTGAGACATCCAGAACAAATGGTGGCTCAACCTAGCAGAAAAGACACAACTATGCGCAGATTTGGGTGACCAAAGAGGATTCTATGAGGCCCTGAAAGCAGTGTACGGACCCACACACCAGGTTCAAAGCCCCCTACTCAGCACAGATGGTCAAATGCTTCTCACAGATAAAACCTCCATCCAGAACCGATGGTCTGAGCACTTTCAGACTCTCTTCAGTTCCAACCATGTAGTCCAAGGCTCAGCAATTCAGCACATTACACAACAACCCGTGAAACATGAATTGGATGCAGCCCCTACTATGGGAGAGATACTCAAGGCCATACAACAGGTGAAACCTGGCAAGGCAGCTGGAGTTGATGGAATTCCACCTGAAATCTGGAAGCATGGAGGTCAAGCACTCCATGCCAAATTCCACGAGCTTGTTGTGCGTTGCTGGGAACAAGGGGAACTACCACCAGATCTTCGTGATGCAGTCATTATCACCCTGTACAAGAAGAAAGGAGAAAAATCAGACTGCTCAAATTATGGAGGTATTACTTTGCTCTCCATTGCTGGTAAAATCCTTGCAAGAATACTTCTGAACAGATTAGTACCCACTATTGCAGAAGATCTTCTACCTGACAGCCAGTGTGGGTTCAGAGCCAATGGGAGCACCACAGACATGGTGTTTGTTCTCAGACAACTGCAAGAGAAGTGTAGGAAGCAGAGCAAAGGTCTCTATGTAACCTTCATTGAACTCACCAAAGCTTTCGACACTGTGAGCAGAAAAGGCCTGTGGCAGACCTTGGAACGTTTAGGATGTCCCCCCACGTTCCTCAAAATGATCATCCTGCTACATGAGGATCAGCGTGGACAAGTCAGATATGGCGATGCACTCTCTGAGCCCTTTCCAATAACCAATGGTGTGAAACAAGGTTGCGCTCTGGCACCAACTCTATTCATAATCTTCTTCAGCATGATGCTCCAAAGAGCCACAGCAGACCTCGATGAAGAAAACGGCATCTACATCCGATATACCAATGGAAGCCTATTCAACCTAAGGCGACTGAAGGCCCACACCAAGACCCTGAATCACCTTGTCCATGAGCTGCTTTTTGCTGATGATGCCGCCCTCGTTGCTCACACAGAAGCAGCTCTGCAGCACTTAACATCCTGCTTTGCAGAGGCTGCTGAGCTTTTTGGGCTGGAAGTCAGCCTGAAGAAGACAGAAGTTCTCTACCAACCTACACCTCAAGAAGTCTTCCATCATCCTCACATCACCATAGGCAATTCAGAGCTTAAGTCAGTCCAGCAGTTCACCTATCTGGGAAGTATCATTTCCTCAGACGGTAAGATTGGCAAAGAGATAGACAACAGGCTGGCAAAGGCATACAAAGCCTTCGGAAAACTCCATAAAAGAGTCTGGTCCAATAAACACCTGAAGAAAAGTACAAAGATTAGTGTCTACAGAGCCATTGTACTGTCTACTCTTTTATATGGGTCTGAACCCTGGGTCATCTACCGCCACCACCTGCGGCTTCTCGAACGCTTCCATCAGCTCTGCCTCCGTTCAATCCTAAACATCCACTGGTGTGATTACGTGACCAATGTGTCTGTTCTTGAACAGGCAGGGGTCAGCAGTATCGAGGACATGCTGATGAGAACGCAGCTGCGCTGGGCAGGGCACGTCTCCAGGATGGAGGATCACCGCCTTCCAAAGATTGTGCTCTATGGTGAACTCACCACCGGCTGCCGCAAGAGAGGAGCCCTGAAGAAGAGATACAAGGACTCCCTGAAACAACACCTCAGCCTTGGCCATATTGACTGCCATCAATGGTCCACTCTGGCCTCCAATCGGGATTCATGGAGACACACCATTCACGACGCTGCTGCTTCCTTTGAGAATGCACAGAGAGTCAGTCTTGAGGAGAAAAGACAATGCAGAAAGAACCGTTCCTTGCCAATGTCACCTAGGGAGACGTTCTGCTGTGCCTTTTGTGACCGGACCTGCCTATCCCATATCGGCCTTTTTAGCCAGCAGCACGCTTGCAGCAAGCGTGGGTAGTGCCCTTCCCAAATCTTCATTCGCAAAGCCTAGCCATGATACTATCACTACCTCAAATTTCAGAAGAGCAACAGTCAGTCCAAAAGTCAAAGGCCTTTAGCTAACAGTTAGGACTGTGTTATGTAGTTATAGGCAATGTTAAAACTACAGAAATCACCAGCTTTGGTCTCTGGAAGCTACACCATAAACACAGCTAGACAGGGGCCCGTTATACAAATCCAGACACCATAAACCACAGCAGGCAGCTGATTTTCTACTCTAAAAGAGCCTCTCTCCAACCTGCTCTCACTCCTGCTGTATGAGATATTTCATTTGGGCTTGTAAAACGTCCTTGGTAGCAGTTTGCCTTGCAGGTGCAGAAGTAGTAAAAGTCACAATCTACTTTAAAAAAAGGCAAAAAGAAAAAGGGATTTTACTGAACATCTCTTTTCCTGATTTTTTTTCTTTTCTTCTGAGATGCTGGCATTCTCCATCTTATATTCTAGGCTCTACTGGAGAAAGAAAACACTCTGAATATTACACTAAATCCATGTTTTGTTGCAACCCTACTATTTAATACTTTTATGACATGTAGATATAATTTCTATTAGTACTTTCTTCCATTTTGCATGACAACTTAATTTCTATTAATACTTTCTGCCATTTTGCATGACAACTTTATTTAGAATATTGTTTCAATATTCAGCTCACTATTTTACTTTAGTTTGACTCCTCTGGGACAAGTCTTAACTTCCAACACATTAATAAGAAAACTCATTTTACCTCACAGAGATATCAAACCAAAGTTATTTATAAATAAATCAACTGTACTATTCAAGACTGAAAAAGAAGCCATCCTTTTGACAGCTGTAGGCAGCCCATCTTAGAGAGAAATAAAAGTGCAAGTAAAGTCTTGAGTATATCATTAAATCTTATCCAAATTCATACAGATCTTAGTCAAGCCAACATTGTGTCAATAAGAAATACATAAACAATTGCAGATATGTCCACATTACAAACATTCAATATTTATTTTCATTTTCTCAAAAAAGGAATACTTTTCTATAACCCAAATATTAAAAAATTATTTGCACTAGTTTATAAAACTCCAATTTTTTCAAAAATACCATGAAGATAAAAAGAAACTCAAAGCTCCCACAAATTGTCCTATTATTATTACAACATTGGTCTAAACTGCTGACACTTTATTTTAGGAACACTGTTGTATTTGAAATTGTTCTGACAGAGGAGGCCAACAGAATCTTCCTGTTTTGCACAAGTCAGATCTTTTCTTTCAAGCATGTTTCAGTTGCGAGTAGCATAGGAAATATCAAAGCAGAGGCATTAACTCCAAACACTCCAACACACAGTGCAGCCTAATGCCCTGCAAAGCACAGGGGCCAAAGCTGTGCCCATTGCACGGGGCTGAGAACGGCCTGGATCCACCACAGGCTGGTGCTGGATGCAGACAGGCAATCACTGCCCCTGAGGAGCCCCAGCCCTCCCTGGAACATGATGTTCAGCACCCCCAACTAAAACCTGGTGTGGGGACATGGTGCTCCAAGTGAGGCAATGCTCTGTTTTACTTCTGTTCTCTTTAACTAAACAAGACATAATCAAAGAGCCAGTGATACTAATTTCTTGTTCTAGGTTTGACACATTTTTATCCTCCTCAGACAGTCAAGCATCTGCATAACTTTGATCATTAAAGTAGTTTCACAGACTTCAAAGGTACTGCTAGCAGGCTTAATTTTAAACTAAGTGCGTAGGTACCTATTGAACTGTGGTTTCAGGTGGGGTTCTCTGAACTGGTGAGAATAGTCCATACTGTTCTGAAAGTACTACTTGTTTGCATAGGGGTAACTAACAACTCATACCTGCTGCGTTTGTTCTTCCTCTGAAAATATCATCGTACGCCTTCCATTGCGGAGTCACCTGGTAGGCATGGATGAACACCACAAAAACCACCACCAAACACATTAATGGCACCAGAGCAGCAGTGAAGAGAGCAGCATAGGCATTGGGAATGAAGCACCTGATGGAAAAAATCGGAAAAAATGCTGTAGATAAACATAAAAGCCAACTTGAGTAGTCATAAGTAGAACTTCAGAAACAAATATATTGAAGGATATGCTTTACAAACCACAAATTCTTTAACTTTGTTCTCAGAGTAAGTAACTTTGATATAGTGCACTGTGTTCTGTTCATTCTTACCTCCTCATCCTATCTTTGCACTTACAGTATGCATGTTATATTTAGTCTAATCAATATTGGGAAGATTTAAATTTGCAATGAAACAAATTACATTTGAACAAACTAAATGCATGCTACATTCATTTAACTTGTTCATTCTTATTCACCAAAGCCTAAAAAGACATTACGCAATTTTCTATACTTAGCTCCTGAAACCACAAACATATTTTTAAAATAAATGAACAAGTCTTAAAGACAATATTATTAACTACTCCTCAAGTTGTTGGAGATTATATGTCTGCTCACTCCTTCCCTCCATTTTTTTGTCCCCAGTTGTCCTATCTCTCCTTGACCTTTCCATTCCATTTTTGAAGCTATAATTGTTTATAAAGATGTGTCAGGAACATGAGTTATCCTTGAAAAAGAGTCAAATTACACATATATGATGATGACTTGAAGAATAAGGAGATAAAGAGAGCTCTCCAGGGTAAGAGAGATCAGGGTTTTCTGTGCACTCCCTGGAGACCAGTATGGGCTTTACAGCCACTGACCTACTGTAGAGATGACGCACAATAGAGCAGCCCAAGGGACAGCATGGGAGTCAGTATGTCTAGAGAGTATGTGGTCCCTGCAGTTCCTATTAAGAGGGTGTAACTTACCCAGCCCTTCTGTCTCACAGGTCAGCTCTGCTAAGTAAGCTTAGGGTTGATGCTGGCATAATGCGTATCTGAAGCAAGCCTAGGTACATGTTTCACTGATATACCTGCTACTTTCTGGGTTTGCTTAGGTGGACTTGCGTGTACCATTCAGCAAGGAAAGATTGCATTCCTTGTTGACTCTTCATCACACTCAGTGAATCCCAAAATCATTTCCAGCAACTCTACATCTCTGCAGAAGGTACAGGCTCAGTCAGAAACCAGGCTGAAATACCACCTGATAACATCACTGAGGAAGGAAGCAACAGGGAAAGGAGGAACTACAATTAAAGGTGTTTGTTTCTTTCCTGACAGGAGAGATGCTTCAGTTCCTTACTCATCTTGCAGCCTTCACTGAACTTTGTACAGTCTGTCCACATCTCTTTTGTACTGAGAAACCCAGAACGCAGCATTCCAGGTGTGACTTCATGATTGCTGATCACTTCTCTCAATCAGCTGCCAGCATGGTTGATATTGGACACAACATTTGATCCATTTTATCCTTCTTACTTTTAATATTTCTTAGGTAGGAAAGTTATTTTTCTTCCACAGATGCATTCTTGAGTGGGCCCAATCAGTATTAAGACATGAAACCACATTACTGTAACATCATTGTTTAATGATTATACTGAAGCCAAGAGTCTTAGCACAAGTATAGTCTTCTATAAATTCATATTTATGTTCAGAATTCTGTATTTTTTTCAACCTGATACATGTTTGTATTTCAAAAATTATGTATACTCTCAAAAACTACCTGAACATTTCTGTGAACATTCCTTTAGATTCAATTAACAAAAGCTGTACAGAGACGGATCACTTTTACTGAGGTATTTGCTCTAAAAAGTACATTAGACAGTAATGTAAACAAGAAACACACAAAAGCCATATTAACCTTCAAAGCTTATTTTGGATTTTTTTTTTTGAAGCAATGGTCAGCAAGCCAATGAAAACCACACTTCCTGTCATTTTTATTAACATATAGTAGTGTGATGATATATATTGACAGATATCTTTTATGATGGGAATCATACAGGATATCATTATAGGGACCAACTGAAACTATGTATTGTACTTGACACTAGGGAGACAGCTGTTATTCCATTGCCATGACACATTTATCACATGGAAATACTTGGTCTTGTATTCCTAGCATAGGCTGGAAATACAAGAAAAATATCTCAAAATATCAACTAAGTTGGTGTTCCAGAACGCAACTACTCCACAGAAAAAGGCCTAGAAAGACTAATGTGAAAACTGAAGTGAACTACATCATGACAAACATTATTTGTCCAAAGATGAGCATTATTTCTTGCAGTATAGCCTTCAAGCTACTTTTTTTGTTTGTTTTTCTTTTTATCTGTTTTTTTGGGTTTTTTTTTTTGTTTTTTTTTTTTGTTGCTTTGTGTTTCCTACTAGACCCTAGACTTTGTAAATTAAGTCTTTAATCCATAAGGAAGTTGTTTTTTATATTTCTTTCTTGGGGAACTAACTGTAAGCTTTTTATTTTGTTTGTTTTGATTCTGAATAATAGCAAACCAACCAATTGACTGACCAAAAAAAGCTACCCACTGAAACACTGCCTTCTGCAATGGGGACAAGGAAAATCAAACATTGCCAACTTCTTCAGAGATTCTCAGTTTATTACAAAAATTCTGTCAACACTTTCTATTATCATATTGCATTGTTTGTCATTTTGAGAAATTTTGCTCCTGGCTTAGATCTCTTCTATCATTGAAAAGAAAACTGTTTAATTTTTGTCCCAAGTTGCCACCGCTCTTGCTCTTCTTGACTATTGTTATCTGAATGGAGGCTCCATCCTTGGTTCTGTGTTGACCACTTTACTCTTACCACTAACTTTGTTCTGATCCCTAATTTTGTTTCAGTTACTATAAAGTTCTCCATTAACCTTGACAGTAACATATTCCCATTTGTTGTTTCTCTTTCACAACTCCTACCTAGGTTCATTTAATTTCATTATTTTTAAGACTCCTCCTCATAACCTCCCAATCTTCTATTCTACTCCTGCTGTCATAAACAACACTTTACTTCTATCTCAAATGTTTCTAACATAACATAACTGATATAAAACACATTATCAAAAGTCCTGGGTATGTCTGTATCTATAAAAGGTCTGTTCTATAAAAGAGGTTAAAAATAAAGTTAGAAATATTTGTCTTTAATATGTGTCTTTTCCAAGGTAAAATTCCATTCTAGTGATTTGTTACCATTTTTAGAGCTGGAGAAAAAAGTATTGAAATTAATCAGATGGTTTTCCTTAAACATGAATCAATAAGACCTTTATGTTAAATATTTTCTTTCCAGGACTAGAGTAATTAGAAACAGCTTTAATATATAAGATTGTTTTCTCATTGATGACTACTGTAGATGTTCATTCAAACTAAACTGATATACAACAAACATGGAAAGATTAGGACATAGACATTAACAGACAATACCATCTTTCCTTTGGAAAAGAGGTAACCTCAGAAAATCATATACATTTAAATAAAATCATTGATAAAAATTACCCCACTCATTGGCAAGCCAGAATCAGTGCTTTACCTTTTCCTTCCTCCCCAGTGCCCCACCCCCAGCCTCAAATCTATAATATAAAGCAGGTCACAGAATCACTGACTATTCTGAGTTGGAAGGGACCCACAAGGATCATCGAGTCCAACTCTTAAGTCAAGGGCCCACACAGGGGATTGAACCCATGACCTTGGCATTATTACAACCAAGTTTTAACCAACTGAGCTAATGCTAGGCTTGCTTTCTTCCCAAGGGAGTGAAGCAGGTTGATATGACCCTTTAATTGTCTTTGTAAAGTGTTCTGCAATCCCTTAAACTGTAACACTTCCTAAAATCTGGTGACTTATTCCAGCTACATATGATATGGAAGGCCCTCTTTTGTTTTTCTGATACTTTTAAATAAATAACAGGAAACAACTGACAAGATGTATACTGGAACTATTTGTTAGCACAGTTACATAATTATTCTAAAAGGAAAATAAAAAGAACAAACAAACAGCATTGCAAAGGAAGTAACAATTTAAAAAATGAAGGACTGACATACTTTGTTCCCTTCTAAGCAAGAGATATTAAAATAACTGTGTCGTAAACACAGATTTATTCTGTTATTATCATTTCTTGAATTCTAAGGGCAATCTCTTCAACTGCATCTTGAAACTACAGAAGGTTTAATTTGACAAAAAAAACAGGTGTTCTTGTCTATCAAATATCTCATGTTTTGAGCCACTGAGCTTTGCAGCAAAGCATTTTATAGCAAAACAAAAATAATTTACTTTAAAATGACACACAGGAGAACAGTGGATTTAACAACTGTTTGAAACAGAATGAGTGGTGGGCAAACAGTCAGAACAGATAACCATGTTGGCTTTTGCAGTGTCAAAGCCTCCCCAACTTGATGAATTCTCAGCCTGAACAGATTCTAGCATTCCACTCTATTTCTGTTGTAACAATGTTGTAAGAGTAATATTTTTCCATAAATACATTAGGCAACAAGGAGAAACCTAAAATGGTTTGGGTTAGAAGAGACCTTAAAGATCATTTAGTTCAAACTCCCCTGGCCATGGGCAGGAACATGTTCCACAAGACCAGGTTCTCCAAGCCCCATCCAACCTGGACTGGAACATGTCCAGAGATGGGGCAACTTCTCTAGGCAACCTGTTCCAGTGCTTCACCACTCTCACGGGAAAGAATTTCTTGTTAATACCTAAGGAATTCTCTCCTCTTTTAGTTTTCCACTCTGCTGACAGGGAAAGAAATGTGGACATTTTTGGTTGCATGTATTGTTTTTTTGTGTTTGGTGTCTGTTTTCAGGTTTTTTTAAAAAGCTTATTGTTTCAATGAAATGATGTGAAGAAAACCATATGGAAAGTGTATGCTAATCTTAACATGGGTAACATTTGAGATGGTCATAACTATTTCCTGAGGAAATTCGAGCCACATTCACACTAGAGAAATTGCAGTTTCTATAGCAGGTAAAATTCTAGAGATGTCTGCAAGATTATACAAAAATTCAGTATCAAAGGCACACAGGTTTAGACTTGTGCCTTCAGTCTACTTCACACAGTCTTCTAGACATGCTAACAACAGATGGTACAACACCCTGGAAACACAGACTTCCCACTCTGTAAAACTCAGTGAAAGGCTGAATTAAAGTGTGTGGCCCAGTTTGATGTGCTTTATGACAGCCTTGGATGATGGAAGGTGATCTAGCATTTACTTGGTGTTTTTTATGAGCTTTACTGCACATATAGGATCTTCATGTATAACAGATTCCACCTTGCTACCTTTCATTGCTGGAAGTGTTGACCTGTGATTGTATAATGGATACATCTATAAGATGGTTTAACGTAAGTTAAAACATATATCAAAATATATATATATCAAAATATTTTTGAAGTACCATCAGAAATGACTTGCTGTCCTTGTCAGCCTTTTACTAAAAGAAACTGTACTGTGGCTGAGAACTAAAAAGCTTTTCTCGCCATAAAAAAAATATCACACCCTACCTCACTAATGCCTGACCCCTGTCTAGTGATAAAGAACACAAATCTCTCCAAGAAATCTGTTTCAATGCTTCATAGCATTTACATCAAGAGACTATTACCTAATGTTAAACTCAACTCCTTCTTGGTGCAGTACACACAGGTTAAGTCTTGTCAGAGCCAACATGGCTGTTGGAAACTCATTTTTCCCCTGTTTGGTGCAACATTTCTTTATATACTTGTAAGTTGCTACTCTTTTCCATTTACTTCACTGACATCCTAGATCTTTTAGTCTCTCTGGAAGTATTTTATATCTGAGACTTTTCATCAGTCTCCTTGATCACACCACTTTGCTATCTGTTTTTTAAGTTATGGGGCACAGCATTTTTGACAGCATTTCATCTCAGTACATGGCAGTAGCAGGACATATGTGTCCTTAAGACTAAATGACTATACATATGGGCCAAACCCATGTCTGCCTTTATGTCTGTAACACAAAACTATTGACTCATTCTCAGTTTATAACCCACAAAACACACGAGATCTTTTCATGGAGAACTGGTAAACAGCCAGTTATTCCTCATCCTATTTTGCATAGCTAATTATTCTTGGCAAGATATAATTCTTTCCACATATTCTCACTAAATACTATACTATTTATTCAGAATAGAACTCATATGTCAATTTTAACTGACATTTAATGTACCTTTTTTCCCAGCTTTGTGCTGTAGTAAATTTGAATGGAACTTCCTTTATCCCAGGCTTGTGTTAAATGAGATAAAAATATTTTCCAGTCTACTAGTAATCAAGGTAGATGTCAAAAATATTTGAAGGGCACTTTAAATTTTAATCTAAGAATTCTGAAAAATTTACCTGAGAACTTATTCTGTTGACTTTTTCAATATGTTATGGAATACATTGGGAAATTTGCGATGACTGGATATGTACTAACACTGCATTGAAGTCAGAAACCAAGCAAATAGGAGACATGCTAAAGCATTCAGCTCATGAACAACTAAACAACAAAAATCAAGATTTTTTTCCTAGACAACAGACTAGATCAGATAATGCTGATTTTGTTACATCATGAGTTTACGGGTTTGGTTTACAAATGCCTTGAAATCTTTGACACTGTTTAAGTTACACAGTGGGATGCAATACAAGGAAACCAATGTGAAACATACTGCACATCTACTGTCCCACTGGGCTAGTTTTATTTCTGCAGAATAGAATCTGGAAATTACTATGGATCACATTAAGAATGTGAGTTGTAAATTTATGCTGTTTCACAGAGGTGAAGGTCATACTTGGATGTACGAACAACTGTCTATTCTGCAACACATGTGAATCAAACATTCTGCTCTAATCAGCATTAAAACGCCGCAGTGACATGCTGGGCCTGTGTCAGGGTTTAATCCCAGATGGCAGCCAAGTACCATTCTCTCCGTTTCCCCTCCTGCCTTCTCAGTAGTGAGAAGAATTTTAAAGGTAAGGTGAACCTTGTGGACTGAGATAAGAACAATTTAAACATTTAGGAAAAATAATACTACTAACAACAACAATAATGATGATGATGATGAAAGAGAGTAACAAACCCAGAAAGAAATAAGTAATGCACATACAACTGCACACCAACTGCTGACCAATACCCAGCCATTCCCGAAGAGCTGTCAATCCCCTTCCAGGTGACTCCTTCAGTACATATCCTGGGCACGTCATTGTATGGTACAGAATATCCCCCTGGCCAGTTCATGTCACCTGTCCTGGCCACGCTCTGTGCCAGCTTTTTGTGCATCTTATCACTGGCAGTGCATGAGACACTGAAAAGTCTTGGATTTAGGGTGAGCATCAAGTAGCAGCAGCCAAATCATTAGTGTTTTCTCAGCACTCTTCTCATCCTGAATCCAAAACACAGCACTGTACCACCTATTAGAAAGAAAACTAACTCTGCTCTAGCTAAAACCTAACAGCCTGGTTTTGGCACATTTCAAAAACATGAACTGAATGAAAAAAGTTTACAATAGATCTATGAGGGCCACCAGTGTGCTCTGAACACACTGAAAAATAGTTGTTCTGATACATTTTGTATGGTTGGTTTGTGGGTCTTTTTCCCAATAAGAAGCGATGGTTATTGGCAAATTACAAGCAGGTAAAGAACTGGCAATCTGCAAGTACACAAAAAGCAGAAGAAGAATTCTGCATGTTGTAACATATTTGTCTTGCTTGAAAACACAAGCCAAGAGGCTTAAACTATACCAAGATTGGCTGATGACTAACAGCAAATCACAGGAGCTGTATTTAGGAAATTGACAAGGATCACGATTATGTCCCTTAAAGGAGCAACCAAATACAAATTAGAAATATACTTTCAAGCCCAGAAACTAATGTTTGGTGAAAAAAAAAAAAACCACATAAAAATACTTAAAGCACATGCCCTACAAATGAAATTTGTTAGGCAGCTCTTGTTTCTTTGTTTGAACCATTCTTTCTAATGAAATCCCCGAGATTAATTTCTAAGCTTTCCTTCTGGTGAACACTTGCTAAACTTTTCCTAGGCCATAGAGTCAAGCCCAAAACAGAGATCAGCTGAGTTTTCTTGTTTTTCACTGTAATTTCTCAATTTTATTCCTTTTATTTCCTCCTCTCCTTTCTCCCTTTTCTCCCTGCCTTTACTGTTCTCTTTTCTGGTCTTCATTACCAGTAATTAAACACGCACAGGATACCTGCACGTATAGACATATAGAGAATGTCTAGAATGTATTTTTTTCACATCCTTTTTGCTATTTATATCTATAATCAACTAAAACATTGCATAATCTAAACTACGTAATAGGAAAAGTAATCCTTCCAATGTCCAAGGATGAAAACCACATGTAGCTCTGGTCTAATGATGCAGTGTATACTTTATCCAGTATCCAAAATAACATTCACCAAAAATTTCACTTCCAGTGCTAATATGTCTTGCATTCTGCTACTGGTTGGACATTCTAAAGATTTGCATAAGACACAAACACGAGAATTCTAAAACAACCCATCAGCAAATACGTTCTTTTTTTAGTTTTGTTTCAAAAGACCAAAGGGCATTGCAATACAGTAGCCATGGAGGCCCTCAAGCACTCTGTTTTTCCCCTAAGCCATCAGAAAACAACTATTGGTTTCAGATGTGCTTTGAGTAGTAACATCATGCAAACAGTGGTAATAAGTAATATTTCTATCATCTACACTTATTATTATATATTAAGCATAGGCTAAAAAGGTTAAAATTTCCAATTTGCAGTGTAGAAAGAAAACTTAGTGATGTAAAATGATTTTTAGAAAGCTTTTGAGGATGTTAACGTAAGGTCAAAAAGTACAGTAATAGGATGACAGTTGCCAGGACAGTACTTAGAAAACCAAGTCTCACTGTTTCTGTGGATGCATTGACATCTAAATATGGCCTAAAACAACATTTTGCAACTAAAGTTTAGTCCAATGTTGGCACAATATGTCTACTTAAGTGAAGACGAAGTAAGTGAAAAGGAAAAACAAGAATCTAGGAAAAATATCCATCTACAATCTGTACTGACTTGGTGGAGGACATCCACTAGCATAGATCTAAAGATAAAGCATGGATCCTCCTACCATTCAAAATGCCTAACTCTGTTTTTTATCACTCCAATTTGGTACTTTTAAAACAATGTCCAGACAGAGGCAGACTGAGTCATAAAAGATCACTACTGATCACTCTACATCAGATTTGACTCCTTCCATCCTCTACAGTCTATTAACCCTACTCTAACTCTGCTCCAGGCCTTAGAGCTTTGTGCTGAGCTGACTTTGGCTGGATGGTAAGTGCTCTCCAGGATGCTCTACCACTACCCTCAGCAAGATGGGGAGGAAGGCTGGGGTGGCAAATAAGATGAAAAAAACTTGTGGATCAAGATAAATGCAGTTTAATAAAGCTAAGGACAAGATTGTGAGTGGAAGCAAAGGAAAACAAAGGATGTCCAGTCACTTCCATGAAGCAGAGCTTCAGTACGTGTAGCAGTTCCTTCATAAGACAAACACCATAATGTAGAACGTTTCCCCTTCCTCCTCCTTTCTCTTACGTTTTATATCTGAGCAGACACATTATATTATGGAATATTCCTTGGGTCAGCTGTGCTGGCTGTGTCCCCTCCCAAGATCTTGCCTACCCTCAGACAGAAAATTCCAACCACTATTGAAAAGAAAAATCCTAATAAAATAATGTACTGCAGCTGCATAATGACCTGCATGAAAAGGAAGGCCATATGTACCTTGACCCAAAATACAATTCAAAAGGTCATGGCAGGTGTACTTAACACTCAGATGCCCTCTTCATTTCTCAGAGATATTCTTACAGATATTCCTCATAGATTCATAACAACCTAAGTTATTATATTATTAATAACTTCTCAAGTTTCGGAAGAACTGACAGATTTTCAGTAAATCAAACACTGTAAAGGAAGCACAGTGGTATTGTGATATGGGAAGACACAGTATGTCCCCTTTCACGACTTAGTGCTTCAGCATGAGCACACTGAACTAGGACCTCCAACTGGGCTGATTTTAATAGAGGACTGAGGAGGGAAGGATGATTTTGCATTGGCCAGCATAAACTACAGCTGTGTCATAGTATTCTAAATTACACTTGTCAGGCTAGAGTGAGATGTGGCAGGGGCTTATATTTGGATGACCCTCCAATATGCAAGGATTTATTTTAGTAAGAGGTTCCTCTCAAGAATTTTTTTTTGTGTATACCCTGCAACAGAATACTAGGTAAAAATAATCAGGAGAGAGTTATCTGGTATATATATGCATCAGATAACTCCACAATATGGCCTGATGGCAAGGTGAACACAGCACTGTTATCTAACTGAGTCAAACAGTGATGTGGGAGCTTTCAGAGAGTCATGACACAGCTGACATCTCACTGAGATTGCCTTGGCAGGATATGGTTGCCCACAAGCTCTCCTACATTCTCTGGAAAATCCCTGCCACTTTTTCTTTCTTTTCTTTTCTTTTCTTTTCTTTTCTTTTCTTTTCTTTTCTTTTCTCTTTTCTTTTTTCTTTTCCTTTTCTCTTTTTTCTTTTCTCTTTTCTTTTCTTTTCTTTTCTTTTCTTTTCTTTTCTTTTCTTTTCTTTTCTTTTCTTTTCTTTTCTTTTCTTTTTTCTTTTCTTTTCTCTTTTCTTTTTTCTTTTCCTTTTCTCTTTTTTCTTTTCTCTTTTCTTTTCTTTTCTTTTCTTTTCTTTTCTTTTCTTTTCTTTTCTTTTCTTTTCTTTTCTTTTTTCTTTTCTTTTTCTCTTTTTTCTTTTCTCTTTTCTTTTCTTTTCTTTTCTTTTCTTTTCTTTTCTTTTCTTTTCTTTTCTTTTCTTTTCTTTTCTTTTCTTTTCTTTTCTTTTCTTTTCTTTTTTCTTTTCTTTTTTCTTTTCTTCTTTTCTCTTTTCTTTTTTCTTTTCTTTTTTCTTTTTTCTTTTCTTTCTTTTTATAGATACGATTTTTAATTACTTGCAAACAAACAGCATGCTTAACCCTTGTTTATCAAATTGTATAAACTGTCTCAGGTTTTAAAATGAAGTCTGACTGTCTTAAATCAAGTTGCAGTAAAGTATTATAAAATAGCTCAAATTCAAGTCTTATTAAAAAAAATCTTGGAAATGTATTTGTGACACACTGGAAATATCTAATGAGATAGTTTAAGATTTTAAAATGGTATTTACATATCTATGTGCTCTTCCTTCGAATAATTTCCCTATCTCTTTCCATAACAAATGTAGACAGCTATGAGAACTGTGGCCTTAAAGAAAGCAACTGGATCCTAAATACTGACTGTATTAAAATAAAGAGGTGCATGATGATTACAGAGGTTTAAAAAAACTGGAACTATATTTCATGAAGAAAAAAAACTTTCCTAATATTAGTGTGTTCCAGTGCCCCAGAATGATCTCTTATGTGTAAAGCAACTCTGCAGTTTAAGATGACAGACAGAACAGTGGCAAATATTACACTTTCTCTCTGCCTTACATGTATGTGAAACTATTTAAATGTCAGTTCATGTTGCTTCTAGTCCTACAGTAAATTTGCTAAAAATAAGTAGGCTTTCTACCAGTCAGACAAGACATTTAAAAAAGCTAAGAAAATGTCAGGTAAAACAAATTGGAAATGTAACAAAATGCACTAGCATTTATAAAGATTTCTCAGGGTTTTTTTCAACTTAAACGGTAGAGTGTTCACTGAACTTCTACCATAAGCTCATGCTGGTGCTGTAACTGATAAGCAAAGAACACCAATATAAATAAATGTTCTTGCTGATAAGTGAACTGCAGGCAACCCTTCCTGATATTAGCAAGGGGTTTTTTTAAACTTTGTGTCAATTCTCACCACCAAACAATGCAGCCACAGAATCTCCATCTCTGGATGTTATCAGTGGCTTTTGCAATGTTCAGAGTTATGTATGTTTGGGCTTTTCAGAGTGCATTTTTCCCCCCGCTACTTTGCAAACAGACGCGTCTCTGAGTACAGTGTGTTTAGGACACAGCACGGGGCGGAAACTTGCAGTGCTGCTGCTCTGGAGGAAGTACCAGTTTGTTCCTTCACAGGCAGTCTGAAAAACCTAAATTTGATAGCCCACAGAGTGCAGAGGCTGCACACCACTTTTTGCAAGTTGAGTGCTCCCGGCTCCACCAGCTGTTTGTTAAAGGGGTTTTCCAAGGCTGAGCTTTGTTAGCCATGCTGGCATGTTGTAGGAGCAGACTTGGAGATAAGGTGTTTCTTGCAGCTGCCTGTGCTTCATTTGGGAGAAGAAACATGAAAACACCTCTTGCACAAGCACTGAGCCTTTGCCCCCAAAACATGTCTGGTTGGAGCTGCACATTCATCTTGCACTTCTGGGCACCTTCACATGATGCTTCCCTGCATGATGTGCAAGTTCTTCATAAACACATGGCAGTGATGTCCTACCAGGTGTTACCCCTCTTATCCCACCTTGACTTGTGGTAACAACCACACAAATTTTGGTGTCAAAACACAGAATACTCCTGGTTCAATTTGTCCTATTTACCAAGAGACAGATGCAAGAACTTGAAGCGGGGCGGGGATCACCCTGTAATTTCAGCAAAACAGTTGATTAACGTTGTAATACCTATGGACTTATTTTAGAAAAGAAAATAAAGAGGTGCATGCTTTCCCTCTAGCTTCATCTAAAGGATTCCAATGTGATATTACTTTTGCTTTTGTTTATTCACTTTTTCTCAAAAATAAATAGAGGATTTTCTCTGGAACACTTAACACCATCTGCTCACAGGTCAAGTCAAGAAAATCTCAGAGGAATCATAAAACATGCCCCAAAGAATCCAATGCAGCTGTGAAACAAGTCACACCCTTGTAGAAATACATTTTGAAATGTCTGTAATGAAAAGCTACCGCCCCAAGCAGAACACTGTAGAGTGACCCCTTTGATTCAGTGCTGCATTGGCCTCTGTCACTTCATCAGGATGACGGCAAAATGAACAACGCAAGAAATGTCTTACTGCCCATACAGCTGCTGTGAATGTTGTTTGGTATGAACAAAATGAAAGCTGTGTTTGATGAATTTCAATCAGGTTATGTCTCCTACAAATTAACTCAGAGACAGGCCCATAGATTTTATTTCATACATAATTCCACACTGTGAAATTAATTCTTTTACTTATATTTTGGATGCAAGTTTCAAATAAAAGGCAAATACTTAATAATGGCTTTCTCAGAATTTATATAGCGATAACGTAGGAGCTAACCCTTTGGCTTTATATACGTTTCTTTTAGTTTCTTTTGTCTATGCAGCCAAGGAGTGAGGGAAAGAGGAGAAAGACAGAAAAGGTAACAAAAATATACTTAGACCATTTTGGTTAGGAAACGTAAGCTCAGAAAGCAGCAGAATTACAATTGCTAGAAATTAAGCTAAGGCTTGTTCATTTTTATTTACATTTGGACAGATTGTCCCATCATTTTTTGAAAGACAATTCTACATCAGTGGAAATTGCTGCTAGAAATACGAACCTATCGCCTTTATTAACATGTCAAAATTCAATATGAGTAGCAAGTTAACCTTCATTAATGGAGGTACCCACAGAGTAACTATCAACAGTAGAAAACAGTGGGGAAAATCCAGTCCACCACAAACAAAGAATGAAGTGCCAAGATACTGTTTTGAAACTGAAAAGAACAGGATCTTCAGAAGATTCGGTCTGACTCAGTCTGTGCAACAGTCTTGTCAATAAACCAGATCTATTGAGTAAGAAATCAAAAAACCAGTTTCCTTGTTTTTCTCTATGGCTGCTGTTATTGTAGAGCTAAACAGCTGGGAAAAGGGGAAAAATTAAATGCTTTCCTCTAATGAGAACACAAAACATCACCTACTGTTGTTTTAGAATATTACTTACTGCGTTTCAGTCTTCTTATTACATGATCCTCTGGAAATTTCTCTGAACAATTTTATATCTAATTTTTTTCTTTTTATTATTCTTTTTTTTTCCTACTGCGAAAGTAAATACTAAGGAAGCACCAATTACCAATGGAAAAGCAGTAAGGACCTAGAATAAGCACTGCATTAATAACAGTTGAGATTTCTAAGGCACTGGAAGATCTGGAGTCCCCAGGTAGACCATCCCAGAAGTCCCAGAAGACTTGCAGCCTTCTGCATTGAACCAGGAAACTAAGATGAAAAAAACATGCTTGTAATATCTTAGAGAACGGTTCTTGCTAACACTGCAATTTTAAAATTACATTAGGAGTTATGTAATTATCTGATTTAATTATCTTGCTTCTGTTTAAATCTAGGGTTTCCTTCTCATGTATATCAGTCACAATCAATGGCTTTGAAACTGCAATCTATTGTTATGGCTACATTTGGGGCGGTTTTTACTATTTAATATTTGCTAAAGTTTTTCACATGCAAGGGAATGTTTCCCTTGTATTATAAGCCAGACCCTCCTAAATAGCTCAATTTTTCTATCCATTCTTTAAGCCAAGGATTTAATAGAAATCTGGCTGAAAAAGGAGATGTTTCCATGTGCAAACAGTCAAACCTAAATGAGGTTCATGTTCACAATCCTACCCATTGGCACAAAGAATAACAAAAGGTCATGTTAAAAGATTTTTGCAGACATACTGGTTTTCTATAAGCCATACCAACAAACTAAATGTAATACTAGTAATACAAATCAATCTGCTAAAGCTGCAATCCATTTACTCAGATGTACCTTAGCACAGTTCAGTAACAAACATGTTTTTGTACTCACTTTACAAAATTCCATCAGTTAGAGAAGTCAGAATTTATTTTACTGCTTTAAAAGCACAGCACAGTGATTAAGTCTGATTGTCATGTTCTAACATTTGCTTAACATTAACAGTAAATATTTGCCAAGACACAAAAGGCCCTCAAACCCCTGCCCCTGTCCCCAGCTATTTTCCTCCACTGGAAACATAAACTGGCAATGAAGGGTAACTGAAAGGTAATTAAAGCAAACACATGTAGAAGTGAGGTATTTTTAAATAGTTCTTTGTAGTGGGTAGCACATTAGGCAGCTTTAGAAGAAGTAATAGAAGAGTTTAGAAAATAAAGCACAAGCACAGAAACCCCAAACTTTGTACTCTCGTAGCTTATGCTGTAGGTCAGGGAAGTCGAGTATTTTCCCTAAATATATCTGTGTGTGTGTGTGTGTGTGTGTGTGTGTATGTATATGTATATATATATAAGTATGCCCATATTGTATAGTGCTGTGTCAACATAAACTCAAGCAGCTCTGGTTAATCAGAAAGATTTCTCCTACAGTAGCGCAGAGCTCAGCATGGGCTAATTTACCCTGCAGAGAACGACAAAGCAGTGAATGGTGGGAAATCACAGTGACAAATGCAGGCTTTTCCCCTCACAATTTCAGCTGAGTGGTTCATGCAGCATTCAGCCTTGCATCCAGATGATCAAGCACCATTCTGCACTGACCTCTAACAACCGCAGTTTGAAAAAGCTTTGAAATCCTAGATGATGTGCCAGTGAACTGAGAGAAAAACTGGGATAATAGGAAACAAGCTGGTGACAGAGTACCATGTGGGGACGCACTTCCAAATCCATGCATAATATAAAGCCAGGTTCAGGTATTAAAGGATGGGAATTCCACATGGATTTATCATATGAATCTCTTCCTCCTAGCATGTCTGACAGTTCAATTAAAATCTAGGAATGCTTTTTCTGGCTATTAGCTATTTTCCTACCTATTCCTGCCTGCAAAAGTCTAGTGATTCAAGCATGATATTCTGAGACTCTGGGAAAAATACAGCACTTTTGAAGTAACATGGAAAAGGGGACATGAGACTTCATCCAAATACCTGGACAGAAATTAACTCACTCAAGCTAAAATATTCCTGCTACTGGTACTTTGGTTAAAGAAAGCAGAACACCATTTTAGGAAACAGCTAGTTAGCCAGGGATCTGTACCCAGGAAATCTGCTAGCAGTGAGACAGCCATACAGTTTGGGTGAGACTCAAAGCAGCACCCAGTATATTTTTCTGACTGGGTTAAGGGTCAGTGCACTGACTGACAGACCTTTGGTCAGAGAGAAACCATGGCTCATGCTCTTTACCCATTAAAATGTGCCTGCTACTGAAATGCATTTTCTGTGGACTTTCCTATTCAATTAATGTTGGCCATGCTCCTGGACATTACTTTTTGCCCCAAGCCATCCCTGTGTGTAAGACATTGATTCATAGAAACTGCAGTGTGAGCAACAAGAAGAGAGCTGTAGTGTTTAGTCACAGCAAAAAGTTCATGATTTCCAGCTTTCTTTAGCCTTCGGTTTTCCTATCCCATGAAAGTGGCTGCACAGTCCCAGACCCAGTGACTTGCCTGCAAAAAACATTGCCGTGAGCTAAACTGTAGAGAAGACAGAAGTATTTGCTTTTTTCTAGAAAGGAATTTGACTGGATAATCTTTTCCATTATTTCTAATAGGGGTCATCACGACAGATGATTGCCATGATATGATATGATTGATGTATGATATATGATGATATGATTGATATGAAGATGTGAGAACATTTAGCTTATACTTTTTGTGCTGTGAGATGTTAAATCACTATCACTGAAACCAAATACATGTACATTTCTATGATTTTAAAGGATTGCGAAGGCACGTGTGCTTTTCTGTACTCTGTTTGCCACAGGGAACTTTAAAGAAGAAAATTAACCTACAAAGTGGAGTCTACTGAGAAGGGAGATTATTCTTCACCTATGCAAATAAATGATTTTGTTGAAAGAGAGACACTTAGAGAAAGTAGAGGAATTGACAGAGGGAAAGGAGCAAGTAACAGAGAGCTATGTCTGAGATAGAATCACAGAACTGATTAGATTGGACAAGACCTGTGAGATTGAGTCCAACCTGTGACCAAACACCATCCTGTAAACTAGACCATGGCACAAAGTACCTTATCCAGTTTTCCCTTTTAAATGCCTCCTGGGATGGTGACTCCACTGCCTCCCTGGGCAGCCCATTCCAGTATCTAATGACCCTTTCTGTGAAGAACTTTCCCTAGTGTAGCTTTGAGACATGTCCTCTTGTCCTGTCATTGTGGCCTAGGAGAAAAGACTGACCCACACCTGGCTAGAGTATCCTTTCAGGTAGTTGTAGAGAGCCTCTCCCTTGAGCCTCCTCTCCAGGCTAAACAACTCCAGCTCCCTCAGCCACTCATCACAAGACATGACACTCCAGACCCTTTGCCAGCATTCTTGCTGTTCTCTGGACACAGTCCAGCACCTCAACATCCTTGATACAGGCCAGGATGCCTTTGGCCTTCTTGGCCACCTGGGCACATGTTGGCTCATGTTGTTGTCAACCAGTAACCCCAGGTCCTTCTTCTCTGGGCCACTTTAAAGACACTCTGCCTCCAGGCAGTAGCACTCCATGGGGTTGTCGTGGCCAAAGTGTAGGACCCAGAACTTGGCCTTGTTTAACCTCATACCTCTGGTCTCAGCCCATCCATCCAGACTGTCCAGACCCCTCTGCAGGGCCTTCCTAGTCCCCAGTAGATCAACACTCACACCCAACTTGGTGTCATTCACAAATTTGCTATAGTACACTCAGTCGCCCCACTGAGATCATCAATAAACATATTAAACAGGACTGGGCCCAATACTGATCCCTGGAGGAACATGAATAAAAAAATCCCCCACTTTCTGGGAACCAGAGGAAATTACACAGAGTTTTCTACAATGGAAAAAAAGCTAGGCAAATGTATGACAAAATTCATGTCTGAAAAACAGCTTGACCAGCTTTTGCATACATACAGTGGTCAGGGAGATATTTGTTTATAAATTTTTGAATTTTTATTCTGTCAAGCCTAATCTCTTTCAGCGTTCTCATTTTCCAAGGTTACTTGTCTTAGCCTATAGGCTAAGAAAAAAAGTCCTTTGTCTTTCTTAGAGGCGTTTGTGTTCAAGATCTGGTCAGACTCTAAGCTTAAAGCTCCAACAAGAGTAGTTCTTTAGTTTACAGAAAACATGCTACTGTAGGTGAGAGATTTAAAATCACTCCAGTGAGTTAAAAGTTAAAGCTCCTCTGATCTGTTATTCTGGAGTATTTTAGAGTAGTACATTTTTTATAAAATGCCTTACAGTTCTGGAAAATATCTTGGTACAAGTCCAATAAATGTATCATAATTAACCTTTAAACTCATGTTTGCGAACAAAAACTCATACTCATCATTAAATAGTTCTGGACTCTGATCTCAGAAACAGATGAATTAAGGCAAAACCCTGAAAATGGGTGTGGTTCCATCGGTTCAAAAGGTCTTGAAATCTTCAGGGTTACATAAGAAAGTAGACAGCTACCTTACTGTCAAGGATTTCTGTTATAGCTCTTTTGCTTGCTTCTTTGTTCCATGAGTGTAAGAGAATTACAAGTGACCATGATGAACGTGGTGAAAGCTAGATTTTACATAATTCTTCACATTCCTTTTTTTCACCTCTCCATTGCACTATACATCTCTTTGGGAATATCTACAGTTTGAATTTGCCTCATGTTTTCCACTATACCACATGAACTGTGTTTTTGTACTTTAAGAGATCTTTTTAAAAAAATACCGCTCTGTTTAACTTTATTAAGATTAAACTCATTTTAAGAACCTTAACTGAAAGATTTTCAGAAGTGAGGCCATGGCAGTCTAGCTGTATATACTAGGACAACAGTAAATGCTAAACTGTCTGGAGTTTGGGAACCTCCGTGAACTTTGGAATTTGATGTTAAGCTGAACTCCTGACTTCTTGTGATCTCACCTGTTTATAACTTTTTCTTAATTAGGAAGAAAAATTCTTCTCAAAAGGAGAAGGAGGTTGTTAAAGTGTGCAAGGGCGCTAAAAATTTATGTAAAGAAACATAAATTATGGGTTTTGCTTATAATCCTGAAAGAAACAATCATAGAATCATAGAATTGTTTAAGTTGGAAAAGGCCTGTCCAACCATTAGCCCAGCACTGTCAAGACCACCACTAAAGCTGAAGTGACACATCCACACATCTTTCAAATACCTGCAGGGATGGTGACTTCACCACTGCCCTGGGCAGCCTGCTGCAGTGCTTTATAACTCTCTCCATAAGCACAGTTTTCCTAATATCCAATCTAAACCTCTCCTGGCATAACTTATGGCTGTTTCCACTTGTCCTGTTGCTTGTTACTTGGGAGTAGAGATCAACTCCCACCTGGCTACAACCTCTTCAGGTAGATGTAGAATATACATATATACACACATATACCCCCCCATATATATATATATGTATGTATATATATATGTGTGTGTATATATATATATTTGCATATAACTAAACACAGGTATTAAATTCAAGTATCTACTTCTCACAGCAATGCCTTTTGTGTGACAAAAAAACTCTCACTGAATTTTCTTCTCTTGAAATGGAACAATACATACTGTATCTTCCTCTTTTATTAAAGAGAGATGGATATTCTCCTAGTTTGGGTCTACTCTGAAAGCATCCTCATAAGAAGTATTCAATAAACGAATTTGTACATTTTTCTCTTGTTTTAAAAAGAAATTTTGTGTTTTTCCTGCATGTGAAGCATGTAATTGCAACACAAAGTGAGTAAGCGTACTAGCCCCATATCCTAGAATAGCTTTCATTGTAAATTAGGTTTGCCAGAAAAGGGGCTAGAGTAAAAGAGAGTAAAAGAGGTAGGGAAGAACAAAAGTACTTGTCTGTGTATCTTCACTTAAATGTCTCTGGTTCTGTGAAGATGTATTGTTTTAATCAGGACAGTTTTCTGTGCTGATATATAGCTTTGAAAGGGCTATGATAATTGTCAATAATACAGCAATGCTCAAATTTAGAATAGTTTGGAATACAACATATTCAATATTACAAGAGAAACACTTCAGGGAAATTATTTGATATGATAATGTAGTAACATTGTTTAGCAGCGAATATATTTAATAACTTAAGCGATGGGGGGATTAAAGCTTGATTTTGTGTTGGTTTTTTTTAACACAGAAATTAAACGGAAGAAAGCCACACTCTTCTGCTCATTCTGCAGCAGTACCCATTTCTGTCCTTTACCCTGGAATTGCACAATCTCAGAAAAGAATAAATAATTTAGACAGTAAGTAGACATGCTTGAACCAGCTCTGCCAATGTTCACCCAGAAGAATGGAGCTGTGGAGAGACTAGAGGAAAGCCCAGTTACATAGAAAGTATTGTATTGCATATGGATGGCATGCTTGCTTCAACTCCAAGAAATGAGGATTGCCCCTGCTCCTTTCTGCATTTGCCTGTGGGCATATCCCCCTCTCTAAGTGCAAGCAAATTCAATACAAACCAATATAGATAGTACAATGGTCACTTCTAGCTTTATTAAAAGAACACTTACAGATCACTGTAGACCAGGCCATAAATCTGTGCTGTGCTGTGATGGTAGATTCCTCTCAGGATAATCAGAAGAAGGATCGCAACAAAAGCTGGAAGCCCCCAGCTCAAAAGGAAGTAAAGCAGATAGCGCCGCTCTGTGTGTTCATCATTCATTACAAGGACATACCAAAAATTAACAGCCTGAAGAATAATGAAGAATAACAATCAGTAGACTTGGTGGATGCTTAGCTGTGCTGAAAAACAAAGCACTCTGAAGATCCCAATGCAGCATATTTCTGTCCCAGTGTATGTTTATGTATAAACAGTTTTCAACATAAATATTTTGTTCTCACTTTCTTCTCTAAAGTAGTCAGAAGAGACATTATAAAAGAAATATGATTATTTATATATTAGTTTTGGAATTGGACTATGAGAGAGGAGGGGACACAGTTCTTTCTTGTGTATCTATCTTCCACATAAAAGACTAGCATGAAGTATTTCTAAAGTTGATCGGTATTTTAACTTTATTATGCTATTGTTCAGCTCTGTGTATCTTCTTGTAGGAAACGGACTAAACTGCTTCAATGGGTCTGACTGTGGTCCTGTTCTGAGCTCACCAGTACAACAAAGACATGAAGCAAGTCCAGCAATGGGCCATGAAGATGATTAAGGGATGGAGCACCTCTCCTAAAAGGAGAAGCTGAGAGAGCTGTGATTGTTCAGCATGGAGAAGAGGAGGCTCAGGGGGATCCTATCCATGTGTATAAATATATGATAGGAGGCACTAATGAAGAGATAGACAGACTCTCCTCAGAGGTGCCCAAAGGCAGGGCAAGAGGCAACGGGCGTGAATGAATATACCTGAAGCCACATCTGAACACAAGAAAAAGCTTTCTTAAGGTGGAGGTGGTCAAACACTGGGCCAAGCTGATCAGAGAGGCTGTGGATTCTCTGTCCTTAGATACTCAAAATCAAACTGAGCATGGTCCTGGGGAACCTGCCCTAACTGCTTGATCTAGGGTATTGCACTAGACAGTACCAAGACATTCCTGAAACTTCCAATGATTCTGTGATTCTGTGCAATATTTGTATAAGAGTTTGAGAAAAGACTGCAAATAAGTGAATGTAAATTCAAAAGCATCTTAAACTGTGTCTTCTAATGATCACCTCATTATCAAACAGCATAACTAAGAGTTTAAAACCACAGACAAATCAAAATGAACTGGAATAGCTGAAACCTCTTGAAAGAACTGGTACTATGAGTAAGGAAACCTTTCAAGTAAAACAAAATACTTGAGAGTATTGCTTAGATCTTTGCATTTTCTTTAAGACATTAACAGCAGAAACATTTTCATGTGTGCTGAGCACTTTTTGAGGCACAGCTACACACTGTTTTCTAATGAACACCTAAACTATCCACAATAAATTATGTTTTGAAAATTTTTTTTCACTTATTACACATCAAATACATTATACCAGCTACAACTCTCCATGCTATATAACAATTTCTGGTTTTTTATGCGAGGTGAATAAGGGATTAATTTTGTCTTTTTGTGTCTAGAGTGTATCTAATTTGAGCTTGTGCCTCTAACTCATCTTGTCAGACAATGGAGACAGGACAGGCGCCTTCAGGCACTCATTGATTCTTATCCAAGAATACTAATCTCCCTCTATGGCTGACAGAAGTGTTTCATATATTAACGTTGATTTACATGCTAAATTTTCAGCTATCTATTGTTAGGATAGGTAAAATCCATACACAGTGACAAGACAATTGCAATGTGATTATTTTGTGGATGAAATTTTGTAAATTCCCCTCAGCTGAGTGCTTGTCTACCATTTTGTTCAGGCACACTTAATTTTCACATTCAAGTACTTAATTAGTTGTTTCTAGATTACTTATGTAAGTCTCATTAGTTAACTACCATTAAAATTTTTTCTATGATTTATATAGTAGGAATATACAATACTTTCTGTCATGGATCATAAATCACATTGCATATGCTAACATCTTTTTAAAAAAAATAAATTAGTTTAGTAAGTCTTTTAAATGTTTTTTTTAGAGAATGACATTTCATAGCTATGTCCACTGTAAGTAATTATATTAATTTTATAATAATTATTATGTGCTTCTTTATTTTCATTTGGTGATTGGTGCCATATGAACAAAAGAAAGTTTGTTTTCTTCAAAAGAACACAGTAACACCCTACCATATAATTGTAACTATCCTGTGTAAGTTGAAAGAACACATAAAAACTATTCATTCCATTGCTGCACATGCAAAGTAAGAAAATATTAAACAGACGAAAATGGTCTTTGGAAAAAAAATCCACCATTTGTCGAAAGACTTAGTCGTTCTGTTCACTTTTACATAGGATTAAAAACTAATTCAAAGTTCTGCTTGTCACCCAATGCCAATAAACACTCTTCAATTACATGCCTGTGTAACACTGGCTAGGCTGTGCCTCACTCCAAGCACTTCCAGACAGCAAAATCCTTGAACTGATACATGACATTAGGCTCAAGGACTGTTGGTTCTACTAATTCTGACAATGTGGTGAACACTGTTCTCAGTCATCCAACTGAAATTGCTTTCTACAAAGTCATACCTCATGTCCTTGTTCTGTGTTTGTTTAGCCATATTTACATATCTCACCTCATTTATCACAGCAGAACAGTTAATGCCAACACTGCTGTAAAGATGTAAGCAAGGTTGGATTGTTCACCATTTCCTGCACAGTGACATTTGTATTTTGATAATTAAAAATTCTTATCTTCAACCTCTTTTGAGGTTCCAATATTTAATCAATTAAGTAATAGTGGAGCTAATTTTGGCAAATCCTTTCCTGCTGCCATGCTGCAACAATAACCAGTTCAACAGTAGAATAAAATGTACAGTCCATTTCCCAGCTGCTCAGGTGGAAAAACAAATGGGCAAGTTCTGATTGTTCTGAGCATAATGAAAAATAATTTTTTATTCATGTAACACTCTAATGAGGCAATGTGAACTTCAACAAGGCTTTTTTTATTTTAGAATAAGGCAGTTAATGGAAATTACATTCCCAAACCTGGGATGCTTTTGTTTATGTCTTGATTCATTAATTCATTTAACTTTAGTGATAACCACAGAAGTACAGAATGGTTTATATTGGAAGGGACCTTAATGACCATCTAGTTCCATACCTCCTGACGTGGGCTGGGACACCTTCCACTAGACCAGTGTCCTGGTTCAGGCCAGGTCAGGGTTAATTTTTGCAGGAGCCATGAGGTGCCATTGCCAGGCCCCAGAGGTTATTCTATACCAACTCACATCATTGCTAGGAGTGGGGAGAAGGGAGTCTCTTCAGGGGAGAAGAAGTCCCTTCAGGGTCAGCATAGTGTGGTGGAGGAGTGGTCACGTATTGTTGTTTCCATGTGAATTGTTCACCTCTTTCTTGTCCGTGTCATTAGTACTGTTGCTGTTACTGGCTGTTTCCTGATCTCATTGCTGTTTCCAGTAAGTTATTCTTATCTCAATCTGTGATCTTTACCTTTTATACCTCCAATTCTCCTCTCCAGTCCCCTACATGAGGAGAGGGAGGGAGAGAAAGCAAGTAATGAGAAATATAAATTCAGGACCTATTCCCAGTCAAGACAACAGTAGCTGAGGGCTGAGTTGATCTGTATTTCAGATGGTCTCTTTTCCTCTTGGGTATGTCAAAGTTCAGCAATTATTCACAGCTGAAGACCTGCATCTACAAAAAACAGGACTCCTCCTCATTCTGAGTTTTACTCCCAGCCGCTCAGCAGGCACTGATGCATTCTCTCTTAAGCACCTTTGTCCTGTCAGATTTCCATGATAAGTCTTCATGTCTAACACAAACCTGAGGCTCCACTAAATGTGATGGACGTGCAAGTTCTTAGGATTTGGCCAAAGTCTACTTCAAAAAAATAACACACGAAACCAACTAACTGCTACCAGCCATACAATTTTTTTGCTTATAAGTGATTTTTGCAACTTGACATAATGAAAAACATGTAGGAAAGGATGTTGAAATGTTACCAAACACCGAGTGGCCGAAGCTTCAGGTATCCCAGTAAACTGGCATTTTAGAACATTACTTTGTCCAAAATAGCAAGCATTTAAGAGATCTGAAGCAATTTAGGAATAAAGTGAATGAGCAACTGTGAAGAATGTAATTTACAAATCACAAAATAATTTAGACTAGCTAACCTTTGATAACACCATTAGCCAAAGCCAAGCAGACAAATGTCTGTATTGAGACTATCTACTTGCAGCTTGCTGAAGCCCACAAGCACAGTGGAGCTGCTAAAGAAGTTGGTAGGGTTCTCAATGAACGTGACCCTGACATAATTCCAGGAAACACAAATCATATGAATGTTACTGGGAGAGAAAGGTGCATTTAGACACAACCTAATTTGCAATTCTTGGTTTAGTATGACAGCCTGCATATTGGAGGATTTGTACGGTAATCTATGGAGCTGCATATATATAAAGCTGTATGCTATAATAAATGTGCTGTGGACAAATCCTATTAAAATAACAGACAAATAAATGGTATAACTGATGTACTCATGTTAAACATACATTTCTAAACAAAGACATAACAATATATTTTTTTTCAATAACCCCAGAGCTTGTTATTTTGACTAACTTAAAACTGGTAATTTTTCTTAACAAATTTGATTGTTCATGGTGTTCCACATTAGTTTAACTGTTTTTTCCACCATTTACTATCATATATCAAAAGAGCAACAGAGCTGGTGAACGGTCTGGAGCACAAGTCTGGATCCACTGAGAAGTGGTTGAGGGAGCTGGGGGTGTTCAGCCTGGAGAAAAGGAGTGGAGATGGTTTAGTTGTGGACTTGGCAGTAGTGAGTTGACCACCAGACTTGATCTTAAGAGGGCTTTTCCAACCTAAATGATTCTATGATTCCATAAAAATTCTGGCAATATTTATAGATACATATACTCCTTATTTTAATTTAAACTCATACAGGTGTGTTTCTCATGTTATACAAGTCTAATGACTAAAATGCTACTGACTCAAAAAATTAGTGTAGTTTACATTCGCGTTTCACTTGTAAGGAGACTGCTTCAAAAGACCAAATGAGAAATGTTTAGAAGAAGTATTAATGCTAAGAAAAATAGTTCTTCAGTGTTCTGAGAATGTAGCTTCTTACAGGATGAAGTGAGATGTGGACATTTTTATACAGTTGTGATGGATATTAGTGGAAACAGTATTCCTACTGTTCAGATATATATCCTTGGAGCTGTGACACTCTAGATTTAATAAAAGCCATCCAAGGTTTTGCTCTTTCTGTAGCACTGAATTGCAGATACATATATATACCAAAATATAATAAAAAGACAGTCTAACTATGAGTTACTTTTACAGATGATTTGGGTAAGTGGTGAAAAAGACTGAGACCAACCTGAATAAGCATCCAGCTGAACTGGCAGAGATAAAGGTAATGGGTAACAGATGCAAGGGCAGAGCAGCTTTCTTCTGAGATATGCTGGCTCAGGTAAGCAGAGGCCAGAAATGAAATCTGCAGGGGGAAAAAATGAATACATGCATATTGGAATGAAATAAAAATTAATAATAACAATGAGGGGCAAAAAAATCTTCAATTTGAAAGTAAGATATACACTCAGTTACTGTTTTCAGAGACTCATGAAAGATGTCTTGGACATTTAACATTTATACAAAAGAAGTTACACTTAAATACTGTGAACCACAGAGCCAACTTCAAACTTCTTCCAGAAAATCTGTTTGTTGAGAAAGATTAATTATTTAGTATGCCCTGAGATTAGCTTAGTTGGTTAGAGCACAGTGTTGATAGTGCCAAGGCTGTGGGTTCAATCCCTGTATTCACTTCAGTGTTCACTTAAGAGTTAGACTCAATCATCTCTGTGGGTCCCTTCTAATTTAGAATATTCTGTGATAAGTAAGTGTTTTAGGTAGAATGAGTAACACAGAGTTATATTACTGCGTGATTCAGTATGTTGCTTGCTTTGCTTTACTTGCTCAGCATGAACAGCCGGATTTGCCAAAGCCTTAGGCCCTGAGCTGTGATCTTACACCTAGATATGCTTTTGGCTGGAATGGAGTAATGTTTCCTAGTAATTTTCCTAGTAGCCGGTACAGTGCTGCATTCTGGCTTTGGTATGAGAAGAACACTGATACCGCACTGATGTTCTGGTTGTTGTAGGTAATGTTTATACTAAGTCTAGGGATTTTTAGTTTCCCATGCTCTGCCTGTGAGCAAGTGCTGTCCCACTCTATTAAACTATTTATTTTTATAAACCTGATGCCTGAAACTCTGTTATTAGAAACCAAGGTTCATGCCCGAAGAATGAGGAAGCACGTCTGAGAGGGAGTGTGTGTGTGTGAGCAAGGAATGAATAGGGGCGCCCATAGGCCATCTGGAGCCACCTGCTGTGAAGGGACCCCCCCAGTCCCAGCAGGGACAGTCCTGAGTGGTGCAAATGTGACTCCCAGAGTGGTGTGAGAATGCTCAGGCAGTGGTTTCTCCTGTGTATGACGAGACAACAGAGGGACTTAATATTTATTGTTTAATATTGTTCCCATGCAACATTAGACACTGGTTTTATAATTTGGGGTGAAGATTTTCCTTCATAAAAGTAAAAAAGACATTATCTTCTGATTTGAGTAAATCCCCATATTTTATCAAATAAAGACACAAACTCAAGAGGCATTTACTGTTTTCAAGTTGTCAGACATGTAGCAATATAACAGCCCATCCCATAAGATAGCAATATTGGACAAAAAAGAGGAAATATTTACTTCCTTGTCTAACACCATCCTAAGATTTCACTCTCACAACCCAGATAGAATTTTTTTCCAAAGACAAGCCAAATATCAAAGGACTATATGTTATCTGGATAAGCAGCCAATGCATTCATTGCCTAAGGAACAAAGGTATTTCAACTCTGACTGCAATGAATGTGGACAATTTCAATATAGCATTTAAAATTAACACACAACTCAGAATCCTTTAGCTCTGTCTTCTGAAACTTATTTACAGAATAGCTTTACAAGCAAAATTCATGAAAGAATTGTTCACATAAAGAACATTATGTGAACTGATTACCACTGAACTGGTATTTTTTTCTTTCTTTGACAAAATATACTATTTTGACCAAGAGCCCATTGACTTGTTAGTAACAGAAATTCATGGGCCATACAGACTCGTTTTATATATATACTATCAAAAGATGGGGTGGGTAAAGAAATTAAAGTAAATTAAGTGATTTGGCATAGAAATGGACACGGTATTTACAACAAAATACTTGCATGGTAGTGGGCAAACCTTACACAGTTTCTTTATTATAAAAGTGCCCTTATAAAGGCAGAAAAAATGTTACCTTACCATGAAATGGAAAAGTAACAATGAGCAGCTGGGCAACAAGTGGACTAGAAACAATTATGAGATGCATTTCAATATCTAAAGGAAAAAACCTCACTTTTAGTGAGATATATATATGGTATTTATCAGTCTTCTGTTGGGAACTGGCATCTAACCACGGCCACATGTGTAGGTTTAGTTAGAACAGGCTTTAGTTTCTCATAGTAGGCCCTATGTTTCTGTCTTGGTAGATGTAGGAAGGGATACAGGCTGTCAGCTGACTTTGGACATGAGCTGTCAGCTGACTTTAACTAACCAATGACATCCAGTGTAACACCAAACTAGATATAAAAGAAAGAGGGAGGAGGTGGTTTCTCTTTCTGTCATGGTCACCACCCCCAGGGACTGCCGTTCTGCACGCCAGGAAGCTGGGGCCCTCATTGCTGCTCTGGTAGGGAAGCAGATGCTTTTCTGTTCACCTTACTCTTGTGTGAGTGGATATTGCTCTGTTTCATTTTATTTCTTCTTTTCAGTATATGAAAATGCCTTATTGTAAATTGTAGTTTTGTATTTTTTTCCTTTCCTTCCAACTCTGGGAAAAGAGGGGCTGCTGTTGGCAAGGTAAATACTTGTAATTTTGCCAAGGTCAAGACTGCTACACTACATAACCATTCAGCTATTAAGATGTCAACACACAGCTTAATATGGACTGCTATTTGCCAAATTCTGATGCTCCTAAAACAAATCCCACTGTCTGGAGTGGGTTAAACATAACTGAAATAGGTTTGGAAATGCTACCTTCCATGATGGATAAACACAAGAAATGTTTGTGTATACAACTCAGTAGCACCAGCGATCTCAAACACTACCAGCAGAAATCCTTCTAAAACTTGAGCAAATGTTTCTACTGACAACAAGCAAAACACAGCATACATCTGGGTGGAGAGGCTTTATCACCTTTTGTTTTGTAAAGGCTTGTAGGTATGTCAAGGGCAGAAGGTGAGGGAGATAGAGACAAACGGGATGAACACACAGAAGCAGACTGTCCTAGTTAGGGGTAGCCAGGACAAGCTTATTACTGTGTAGGTGTAACCAAAACTGTGTTTTCTACACCCTCTATCTCATTTCTGATGAACTGTTAACAATGGACCATTTGCAGCAGTTGCTCAGGGAACATCTGACCCCTCAGCCTACAAAGCTGGATGCTAGTGAACTCTGTGAGGCACAGGAATGTTTCTATAGTCACACCAGTGACTTAGGTGAGGTAACTCCGCTCCAAGGAGGCATTAGCACGTTCATCTCCAGCCTGAAGGGTCATGTCTGCTAATGGGCCATCACATGACTCACAGAGTTAGATCACCCATTGTGGAACTCCCTGCCCTGGGGGGAGGAACTGGGTATTCCCACCTGAACCTGAGGGTATATAATCTTTGGGTTTGGGGACTTCTGATACCACTCATCAGATCCAGAACAGGACCAGAATCTTGACGGGACTACAACCACCACTCTTGACCAGACTGTGACCATCATCCTCACCAACAGGTTTTATCCTTTCCTTTTACTCTGGACTCAGGAGAACCACAGGGGTGTCTCAGCACAGGGGCTGACGAACACCATTTTGTTTGTGCCCCAGGGGACTGGGTTATACTGCTCGGTTTTGTGGGTTAAAACCAAATTCTCATTTTTGTATCATTGTATTTATTGTAATACTTTTATTAGATTGTAACTCTGACTTATAATCTCTTTTGTTTTCCGTTGGGTTCATTTCTCCTTCAGGTTTACCTTTTAAACCAACACACAGTGTAATCGAGTCCTGGAAATATGTTTTTAACACCTTCAGGACTGAATGTTGGCTTGAAAACATTTTGCATTTATAATCAAAGAAATTACCACTTCTAGCACTTTGGTGTGTTTCATGAAAAATAATTTTATGGATAGTAAAAGTGAGAAGTATCTCACTATATTAACAGTTTTCTAATGAAAACAATGAAAAGAGTCCAAATGTTTGCTAAAAAAGCATACCTTTGATGGAAACACAATTTTCTTGAAGAAATAAAACTGCAGTATGGCTGGAGTAATCCCTCATCTAAAAATTCACTGTAATTTGTGGCATTACAGTGTTTTACATTAAAAAGAAAAAAGTCTAAAAATATAAAAAAGGTAAAATGCAAAATGTTCACAGAACTATTATCTTGCATTCTGGGCAGAAGAGACAAATGAGAACTGGATTATAACACCAAAAAAATCCACAAGAAGACTTTATTTTTTTTAATGTTGGAGAAGGGAATAGAGTGTTCTGACAAATGCCGAGATGATAATATAATGCTTCTTCCTGGTACTCGTCAAGGTGATCAGTCTTGACCCTAAACGATCTAACCAAGGTATAATAAGTCACTTAAGTCACTCAAGTAGCAGGCTGATATTTTTGTTAATTTAACTGTGATAGCATATGTTGGACATTAAAATGAGGCTACAGCAGATGGAAACAAATCATTGCAACAAAACATGGAAATACTATATATCTTCTTCATTCTAGACTTTTGTAACAAGATCAGCCTTCAGGAATTCCAGGTCCAGAGACCAGGAGGTAAGACTGGAGGAAGACATACTCTTGGTGGAAGAGGATCAGGTCTAGGAATGCTTTAGTGAACCGGACCATGGCACCTTAGAGTATGCACCCACGAGTGCTGAGTGAGCTAGCTGATGTCATTGCAAGACAACTTGTGGTATCTTTGACTAATCATGGTGACTAGGAGAAGGGTAACGCTGGAGGAAAGCAAATGCCACCTGCTTCTTCAAGGAGGGCAAGGAGGAGGACCCAGACAACTCCAGGCTGGTCAGCCTCACCTCCATCCATGGGAAAGTGACAGAGCAGTACATTGTGGAGGCCATTTGAAGGCACATTAAGGATGAGAAAATCACAGAGAGTAGCCAGCATGGTTTAACTGAGGGAAAGTCATGCTTGACCAACTTGATAAACTTCTGTGATAAAATAACTGGCCTTGCAGATGACTGGAGAGTAGCAGATATTGTCCAGTGGACTTTAGTAAGGCTTTTGACTCTGTCTCGACAAGATACTCATGGCACCCTGCAGACTTATGGGCTGGGCATGCAGACAGTGAGGCTGACTGAAAAATTTGAAACGTACTGTATTACAGTTGTCAATGTGACAACTGTTCAGAGCCTTTCAGGGGAAGTGAAATGAAACTGATGAATTCAAGGCCCTGTGATGAAAGAAATTTCTTTCAAAAAAAACCAAAAAAGAAAACAAAAAATAGAAAAAACTTAAATAGGACTTTTTTTTCCTTCCATTTTATGGCAAACCATATCCCATAATATGTGCATTTTCAGAGAATGTGCAACACCCAATGTGGAGGACAAGAAAGTTTTTCTGTTGAAATCCATAAGAAACTGTTTTACCATGTTCTAGCCAACTTAAACCACTCTGTCTTAACGTTTTGTCCCAATTTTCCAGCCTGAATATAGTAAATACTGAAAAAAAAAATTACAAAGACCTAAGTGTATCTGATGCAATATTAGCTAGATGACTCATTCAAAAATTCTAGAAAACAGGAACTTCAAGCATGGATACTGCAAATGTTAAAACCCCTAAGTAGTAAGTAAAATGAACAGTAAAAATAAAATAATAAAGCAGTAAAGCATAATTTATAGCTTTAAGAAGTGAAAAATGTTTCCACAGGGGGCGAATAAATCACAAAATCACAGAATATGCTGAGTTGAAAGGGACCCACAAAGATCATCGAGTACTATTCTGATCCTAGAGCAATAATCTTTCCTATTTGCAAGAAGTGCTGAAAAAGCAGCATGTTGTGATCAGGTGGAAAAAAAAAATAAAGACGACACCTTGCAATGCTCTAGGGAAAGAGCTGTGGAGAGGGCTAACCCTAGAAGATACAAAAACATCTAGCAGATGAACAACAAACATTTAGCCCCAGAAGAGAGCACAGGGCTAGGGCCTGACACATCTGCTCACAATAGTTTCACTTTCTCATTTCAGCACAAAGCACTGCCATCGGTAGCCGAAAAAAAGATCCTCCCCACAGGGAGAAACCTGCAGAGCAGCTGATCAACTCCTCTGGAATACTTTGCAGTGTGCCAATGAGGAATATGGCAGTATACTTATGCCACATTTTTGTAAATTGATGTTACACAGTATGAAATCACAAAGTTTAGACTTTGTCTTCTACTAGTCAGAAATACCTTTATATATGTCTTACAGAAATGGATTCTAACAATAGTAATTTCATTTCTTTTCACATTAAACATTTTCCCCCTCATTTATTCATTTTATTACTTTGATAAAGCAGAATTTATTTCCTTGTCCGATATAAGAAGAGATTATCTGCCTCTGGAGCACACCTTGGTTTTATATGTATTTCTATTGAAAAAGAAAAGAAAACAGCCTAACTACATGCTATTTATGATTATACCTACCCAATCTCAATAGAATAGTATCAAAGGTATATTTTAAAGTGCTGTTCCCCTTGTTGGACTTAATTGCAATGAACAATAACACAGTGAACAATGCACAAACACATTAAAACTCTCATATCCTCACTGAAGTGCTCTTTTGTGCTTTGAATTTACTTTGTATGGGTAAAAAAGGGTCCTCTTTGAACACAGGGACACTGCTTAATAATAGTGCATATGAATTATGCTTTTTGTTACTGCTTGGTAGGACAGGACAGCACTGATGTGAGCTAAGTGTTCTTGTGTTTTGTGTTCTGGTATGAAATGACAGGACAGAAAAAAACAACAAAGTATGTACAAAAAATTGGGGAGATTCATAGACACTAGCAAAAATTCTAAGTCACTCTTCTTGGAAAAAGTAACAATGCAACACACAACATGTTTCAGAGCACAGAGCAAAATGTTATATAAGTTACAAGGTTCAAAACATGGTCTTTAACTGGGTGAAATGAAAAGTTTCATAACTAACTTTTCATTTCATAATATGTACTAAGACTGCTAAAATAAGCAGTTCCTTTGAGAATTTTTTTGAACACAAAATGACTTCCTGATCAGTAAATAGTTTGAGAGAGGAGTGCTTTATACCTGACACCAGAAAAAACCCCATACATTGTGGGTTTAGCTTTATTTCTGCCTTCACGTAACTCAGTGAGCATTCATATAAAAAATAGGTACCTTATTAAGAGTAGCTTCAAAGTCTTACTCTAGAATTTTCATGCATTGTGTATTTTAGAGACACTTTTTTGTTTATGAATTATTTGCTTCAACTATGTTGATATTTTGCCAGAAGCTTTTAAAACACCAACAGAAATATACTTAACACAAATCAAGCATTCTTCAGCAAGGGCTAACAGGTTAGTTCCCCAGTTCTACTATTAGTTGTAACCTATGACATTAAAGAAATGTTTGCTTACTTAAATATTTGTGCCAATATTTGATCCAGATTCCCTCAAAATGTTAAAATACAGCCCAGAGAATGATGAATTAGAGGGTAAGTCCTATGAGGAGTGGCTGAGAGAGCTGAGGTTGTTTAGCCTTGAGAGCAGGAGGCCCAGGTGAGACCTTATCACTCCACAGCTCCCGAAAGGAGACTGCAGCCAAGTGAGGCTCAGCCTCTTCTCCCAGGCAGCTAGAAAGAGGTTGAGAGGACACAGCCTCAAGCTGTGCCAGGGGAGGCTCAGGTTGGACATTAGGAATAATTTCTCCACAGAAAGGGTGATTAAACATTGGAATGGGCTGCCCAGGGAGGTGGTGGAGTCATGGTTCCTGCAGGTGTTTAAGAAAAGACTGGACATGGCACTTAGTGCTATGGTCTTTTTGATGTGGTGGTATTCAGTAAAAGTTTGGACTCAATGATCCCAGAGTTCTTTTCCAACATAATTGATTCTGTGATTCTCTGAGTTCAATGATCAGTATCATTTTTTGTGATACTTTCACAATAGCTTTACCTGCCACTTTGTCTGTGCAAAAGACTTAATAATTACAGAGCAGTAGTAGGTTTCCATTCCTAACAAAATCAAAGAAAAAATCCTCTGGATTTTGTTGCACTACTGGAAAGATTGAGTTTTTAACCCACAGCAATCAGTGTGAATTTGTAAACTGCATGGGCTGTAACAAGCAGTATAGACAGGAGTTTTCAGATATGTATAATAAAATCATTGCAATCATGCCAGCCAATACAGATTATTAAATAACATTAAATAACATCTTAGACATTATGTAGATAAATAATAAACAGTCACAGTTTTCTGTTCTTTACACACACACACCTTATCTGTAAACAAGTGGGGAAAGGAACTAGCTCACTAGTGCTCTGAGCAATAACTTTGATTAAAAACAATAAAAAATGCATTAAATATGCAAAAAAGATAAGGATCCTAGAACTGTAACTACCCTAAAGCAATACCATAGATTAGACATTAAGTAAAACTTTTAGTACATAAAAAGTGTTTTAAAAATAAGTTCCAGAGTCTGGTTCAAATATTTATAAAACTCAGAAGTTGAGTCCTGCTGCCACAGACTTTGTTCAGAGCTACAGAATGAGTTGGTTTTTTAAACTCAAACACAGAAACTTATTTATCTAAAATTTCTGCCCTGTGGTTCTGCTAACATGTGAAAATGAACTGCAGAGAAATTCTGAAGTGAATGGCTCATAGGGGGATCAAATCCACAACCTTGGTGTAATCAGCACCATGCTCTAGCCAACTGAGCTTATGTCAGGGTAAGACAGAAGGACAAGAAACAACTTGTAGTTTCATAAGACATCCAAAGTTATTCCCAGAGCAGGACAACCAACATTCTGGTGTAGATAGGGAGAGAACAGAGGCAGAGGGCTGACTGCCATTCATCAAAAACCGCATATTAAGTTGGAACAGGTTGATAATACATCCACCACTTTCCTCTGAAGATGATACATACATTCCAACCAAAATCCTCTCCTCAGTTGAAACACTTCATTTCTTTGTGCTGCTGCCACTGAGCTTAATGCAGAGGTGATGACTTAAGGCAAGAAGTCTCATGCTAAATTTAAGAGTGGCAAATTAATTTCCACTGCATTCGAGTCAGCTGGGCAAATGTGGGACAGACCACACAACAAAGGATCCGAGAGTAAAGTAGTAGGTGATTTTCTGGATAGAAGTGAGTGATTAAGAAAAGGGCTTACAGTAGCTGTAAGAAATGAACAGGAGAACTTAGAGAACTACTAGAATCCAGTTTAGAGTTTAACCTAAATCTAGCAAGGAGCACACAGAATAGAAAACTTCAGCATTCAGACCAAAAAGTGCATTTAAAATCTACTTGCTTAAAGCCTTTCTGTACTCAGACTGCAAACATGTGTGGGACAAACTAACATATCTGGATTGATTCTGGAAATACCTTAGGGAAAAAGGCACCTGGGAAAAGAGCCAGAACCTACAGCTTTGGCATGAATTCCTCAAAGACTCATACTGGTCTGAACAAGGAGCTTACAGCTACCCGAGAATTGTCAAGCTCTTACCTGAATGAGGAAAAAAAAAATCTATTATCTCACAGTAAAGATGAAATTGTGATTTGCCTTTATTTTTACACCCTCAAGTTGTAGAATTGTATTTTAAGATGAAAATTTGGACTCTAGAGTACCGTTCTGTCAGAAGTCATTTCAAAATTTTATAGCCTTTATATTGCAAGGATTCATCCTCAGAACAGGTAAAAATGGGTTTGTGCAGCCCTACAGTGTCAATCCCACTGCCGGACAAATCAGACAACCTAGAGAGAAAGCATTATTCACATCGGCTGTAAGAATCTTTGAGACTCTTTTGTAAGGTGCTGGGCATTCAGTAGGGAGGCTGTCATTATGGATGACACCTGACTGCAGCGGTCAGACACGACACCTGAGAGAGTCTTCATGGGGTAGTCAAGGCAACCTTTAGGGAAACCAGATTTGTGTTAGCATCCAGAAGGATTTGAGCCCAAATGTCAACTTTTTTAGTAAAATACCTTCCTGAAACAAAGCCATTCTGTGATAAATTGAAACTTATTCCTGTTTTTTAAAATATTGCTTATTTTTTATTCAAAAAGAGGCATATTTGGCCTTGACACAGATTCCACTAAATTGTGGCAACAAGAAGGAATATCACCACTGAAGGGAAGTGGGGATAAGATGAATACTAATTATAAGATCATAGAAATAGATATACTGAGGTGGAAGGATCATCCAGTCCAACTCGCAGCCCTGTGTAAGGCACTCAAAAGTCACACCATGTGCCTGAGAGCATCGTCCAAATGCATCTTGAACTCAGATAGGCTTGGCGCTGTGACCACTTCCCTGGGCAGCCTGTTTCAGTGCCCACCCACCCTTTGAGTGAGCAACATTTTCCTGATATCTACAGGAAACCTCCACTGACTCAGCTGCATGTCACTTCCTTCAGCTCTGTCGCTGGTGACCACAGAAAAGAGATCAGTACCTGTCCCTTCACTTTCTCTCATGAGGATGTTGAACACTGCAATGAGACCTTTCCTTAGTTTCCTGTTCTTAAGGCTGAACACACTAAGTGACCTCAGCTGCTCCTCATATAACTTCCCATCCAGACCCTTCACCATTTTTGCTGATTTCCTTTGGATACTGTCTAATAGCTTCAAACCTTTCTTATATTATGGTGCCCAAAACTGCACACAATACCCAAGGTGAGGTCACCCCAGTGCAGAGCACAGCGGGACAATCCCCTCTCTCGACCAGCTGGTGATGCTGTGCCTGATGCCCCCCAGGACACAGTTGGCCCTCCTCGCTGCCAGGGCACTGCTGACTCATTTTCAATGGGCCCTGAACCAGGTCCCTTTTCACAGTACTGATCTCCAGGCTATCACTCTCCAGTTGGTCCATACATGCAGGTTTGTCCTGTCCCAGCTACAGAATCCAGCACTTGGCCTTGCTAAGGTTCATATGGTCGGTGATTGCCCAACTCTCTAATTTGCTGAAGTCTCTCTGCAGGGCCTCCCCTGCCCATGAGGGAGTCAACAGCTCCTCCCAACTCACTGTCATCAGTAAACTTACTTAGTATTCCAGTTCTGTGTCCAAGTGGTTAGTGAAGACGTTTAAGAGCACTGGGCTGAGGATTTAGACCTGCAGAACCCTACTAGTGACAAGGCACCTGCCTGATGTCACCCCATTGACTACAATCCTTTGTGACCAACTTGTGAGCCAGCTGATCATCCATTGTGTACACAGTTATCCAGCTGTGTGCTGGACATTTTGTCCAGCAGTATACTGTCAGAGACAGTATCAAAAGCTTTGCTGTAATCCAAAAATGTTACATTTACTGGCTTTCCCTGGTCACCAAGGTGGGTTACCTTCTCATAGAAGGAAATCAGGTTCGACAAGCAGGACTTGCCCCTCACGAAGCCTTGCTGGCTGTGACAGATGACAGTGTTGTCCTCCAGGTGTTTTTCAAGACCTCCCAGAATAATATTTTCCATGATTTTACTGGGCACAGAAATGAGACTGACATGCCTGTAATTTCTGGGAGCTTCCTTCTTGTCTTTCTGGGAAATAGGGACAATGTTCACCACCTTCCAGTCAGCTGGGACTTATTCAGATTCCCGAGACCACTCCTAAATAATTGAGAGAGCTTCTGTGATGACATCAACCAGCTCTTTGAGGATTCTTGGATGAATCCCGTCAGGCCCCATATATATTTTGGAATCCAGCCAGAGTAGCAGATTCTGTGCAAATTCAGGGTTGACTGGGAGTAGATCAATCTCACAGCCATTGTCTTCTGGCTCAGGGCACTGAGACCCCCATGGTTTGTAATCCACGCTGAAGATAGAGGCAAAGAAAGCATTGAGCACCTCTGCCCTGTCTCTGCCCCTGTTTGTGAGGTGATCATTCTTATCCTGTAAGGGGCCAGTGGTACTTCTATACTGCCTACTGACATTAATATATTTGAAAAAACTTTTTTTATCGTCCCCCATTCTTCTGGCCACCTTCAACTTCAGCTGAGCCATGGCTACACGAACTTTCTCCCTACAGTGGCAAACAGCACCTCTGTATCCTTCTCGTGTCACTTGGCTGTCCTTCAGCTGGGCATACACCTTCTTTTTTCATCTTATTTCCAAGCAGCAGATAAAGGTGTGCATCTTTCCAAGTTGCTCCCTTAGGACCTATTCTGTAAAGTTGTTATCCAGGTTTGTTAGGAATCTTCTGGCCTGGGTTGTACCAGCTGTGTGGTGATCCCAGTTCATTTCTGGCAAGTTGAAGTCTGCCATAAGGACTTGGAAAAGTCTCTTAGTTCCCCAAAGAATAATTTGTTGGCATCATTGTCCTGACCAGGAGGTCTATACTAGATTCCTATGATGACATCCACAATATTTGTTTGTCCCTTGATTTTTGTCCAGAGGCTCTCAACTGTGCCACTGCCAACTGTGAGCTACACATATTTTAGCCCTTCCATTACTTAAGAAGCCATCCCCCAGCATCTTCTTCCCTGCCTATCCCTCCTGAAGAGCCTATAACAATCCAACAGGGCACTCCAGACTCCACATTCATCCTAATAGGTTTCACTAATGCCAGTGATACTAAATCTCTGGAACTGGGCCAAAGCTTCAAGTTTTTCTCGTTTGTTCCTTAAGCTGTGTGCATTGGTGTAGAAATATTTCAGGTGTGGTATTTTGTAGCCAACACCTCATGAAGCAGATTGAGGGATCCGGCACACATTGTTCATCACCATCAAATCTGGTATTTTCCCCTTCTCCCTTTCAAACTAGTTTGAAGCTGTCTCAACAAGCTGAACCAGGTCCTGTAATAAAAAAACCCTCTTTTCCCCCTCAGAGACAGGTGCATCCCATCAGGAGTCAGTAGACCAGCTGTTGAGTAGATCATCCTATAGTCAAATACCACAAAATTTTTCTGACTACACCACCCTTGGAGCCACACATTGACCTGATGGATCTGCCTATTCTTATCAATATTATTATTCCTTGTTACTGGAAGGATTAAGAAAAGCACTACCTGAGCTCCTGATCCCTCTAACAATTGTCCCAGGGCCTAAAGTCTCTTTCTGTTGCCTTTAAACTTTTCTTTGTTATTTTGTTGCTGCCAGTTTGAACAATCAACAGCAGGTAGTAACCAGAGGGCCTTACTAGATTGGGGAGATTTCCAGTAGTGTCCTGAACCCCTGGGAGACGATCAACTCCCCTGACAGCTGGGTCTGATCTGCATATTGGGCCTTCCATTCCTCTTGGTCCCCAATTCTTGTTTGTTTATTTTCTATAAAGGATTAACACGGAGTGATTTCTCTCCCCTCTTTCTATCAGCTCATCTCATTTGAGTCGTGATGTCAGTTATTTCTAAATTCTTTAAAGCTTAGTAGTGAAGCACGACGAACCCACCATTCATATTTAATCTGCTGAGACTGCATTTAATAATTCTAATTATGTAAACCACTGACACTAACTTGTAAGAAAAACAAACCCCATTCCTAATAGGGCAGCAATTCCGAACCATCTTCTATTTCATTGAGTCAAATTAAAACCAGAAAAAGAAACTGGAAACATTTAAAATTCATTCCCAAACAAACCTCCTTGCAAAAAAATTGCTTTAGGAAAAGTAAGTATTTCACAGTTAAATAAGATACTAAGGAGTTTTCAGGCTCAAATACAATGTCCTCCACTGTATCTTCTACAAAAGAAAGGAAACCTTGTCCTATAAAATGACCAATGATTTAATGACAGCAAAACTATCCAGATATCCAGATATTCAGACCACTCTATGTACCACTAGCTGAGCAAGACAGCAAGCCACAAGAATAGAAAATCTTTTATGACTTCACTGGAGAATTCCCTTCAAATTGTAACTCACACAGAGAATTCACAGTGAAAGCAACAAATATACATGGCTTAATAATTTTTTCTGAAATAATATTAAATACTGAGTATGCTCCTGCCACTCAAAGCACAGACAGCAATTTCCTCTTGATATGACAGAGTCAAACAACTACAGATCTAAGCTCTTTAAAAATAGCTATTTGTGAGCTGATAGCTGACTAGCCCAGTTTACATTCCTTCCCTGCGAGGACTGCAGCCCTTCTGCAGTTCTGTTGCTGTAAAACTTAAAAGTTGTTTACATTGAGCAGGCCCAAAATGATGAATATTTCTTACGCGTGCATGGTAATTCTGCTGGAAAAGAAAATAAGACACAAAACAGATTTCTGAAAACTAGCTTTGGAGAGTGTATACTTAAATCACAAATGCAATGAAAACAAGTGGAGCAGAACAGCTTTGTGTATGGGAGTAGATATAAGAAAGCAAACATCCTCTCTGCTTAACTAATAGTTCTAAAGCAATTAATCACATTTACTTTCAAGACATGAACGATATCACTTTTTCTGCAACTTTTTCTTTCTAGGAATATGGTATTTTCCTTCTTATCTTTAATTGCAACACCAGGCAAATACAGAGAATGTTGTCTTAAACAGTCACATATCTCAAACCAGTCTTCTTTTAGAGATAATTCCTGTATTTTGTCTCAACATTTGGCTTGTTCCTACAGAAACAGGGATGTTTTTATTGTGACCAAGTGCTTCAAACATGTCCTATACTCGACTACACTAATAATAGCAAACGCTCTCCTCAGACCCCTCCCATGTGTTACATTAATCAACACTTGAAGGTCAAATGTGCATGAAGTAGCTTAGGCACAATAATTTATTAACTGAAATGACCTCATCACCACGTTTCAGTTTTCTGTTTCTTCTTAATATGTTCATGCTGTCAATTACTATCACTGAAATATCTTCTGAACTCCAAACTTGTGTTGATTACATGCCACTTGCTTCTTGACACCATAGAAAACCTGAACTTTGTCATTTCAAAGAAAACAATTTCCTTAGCTCCTCAGTGAACCTCATCTGTGGAAGAACATTCCTACACTCTCCTCCCTGCACCTCCCCCAGTTCTGCCACCCATCTCCAGAGGCTGTGTCTGTAAATAGTCCAAATGCATGGCACCAGGCCCTTTGGCACAGTGCAGACAGACTTTGTGCCATGCACAGCCATTGCCCATGTTGTGTAAGATCAGTTTTAGTATGTTCTATATGGTCCACACAGATGTGACTTCACCCGCCTTATGCTTTAACTCAGCTAAATATGAGCTAGCTCCCAATCAAAACTCACATAGCTTGACTAACATTTGAGAAATACTTGGGAAAATAAGTATTGTTGAGAGGCTGAATCCCACATTAGTTTGAACACAAAGCAGCTCCAACTGCAGCTAAGTAGAGCTGGCCTGAGTCCAGCCTGAAGCAGAAGAAGTGTATATTTATCTCTGCCAGGAAAGGACTTCACAGGCATATCCTTGATCTCCAAGGCCTGACGAATAAAATGTCACTGGATAAGATTAGGTTCATATGTTTCATTTTCCACATTGCACAGCCACCCGGATAGAAGTTTGTAGGAGACCAGAGGAAGGGTTCACTGCCTCAAAACAACCAGGTGGGAAGCTGGGAGGGAAAAGGGTGAGCTCTGTATAGGTGGGACGGCCACCGCTTCACCTCCGCCCCCTTGAGCCTCAGTCAGTCTCTGGTCAGGTCTAAGATGGTGGATCAACCACTGAAAACACTGAAGTACAGGTATGTGCCTGGGGGAGGACCCTGGGGGACCAGAGCAGATAAAAGGACGGCAACACGTGTGTTGAGCTGGCACACTCCACTACCCTGGATGTAAAAACAGCAGAGACCACGCTGGATCCACCGATGGTGACCACTTAGCTTTCTCTCTCCCTTTTCTTTCTCTTTCTCTCTCTCTTCTCCTACCTTCTTCTTAAAATGTATTGTAAGCCAGACTAAAAAATTTCAGTGAATGCCTGGTTAAGTGCCTTGTTGTGTCTGGGTAAGTTGAAGCTTTGTGAAGTGCCTTATTTTGTCTGGATGTTGTTGTAAAATTTGCTAAGTACTTTATTCTGCCTGAAGTTTGCAAGTAAAAATTTGTTATGGAACCTCCTGAAAATTTTGCTGTTTCTCCTGCACACTGCCCAGAGTAAGTCAAACTACCTTCCCCAAATCTGCTAAGTGGGACGGTGCATTACAGAGTTCAGGAAAAAGTGTTAGTTAAAAAAATAAAATAGGGATCTTCTAAAAGTTCCCAGTAATTGCAAACTGGCATGATGTCTCATTTGGGTCACTGGCAACTGACAAAACTGATCATTTGGTGAGGTGGCAGATTTGTGAAAAGCACCTAATTAGTAAAGAAATCCAGAAGCTGAGGAACACCAGTTACTTCTTCAGTTCTTTATCACAAAACATCGGCAAATTGGAAAATTTACCTAGTTTCTCCAACAGTAACACTGATGTAATGAAAGATATCTTATCCTAGAAATTGTGCTGTGAGCAAAGTGCGGGTACAGCAATATTACTACATAAAACAATATAATTTTGCATATCACTCTGAACATGTATATCTCTGCTTTTTACTTGATGGGATGTAAGCATACAGCATGAAAACACAAAATCAGGCAACTGGATTAAAGGACCAGGTGTACAGCCTATGCCAGGCCGAACCTTTCCATCCAGACCCTGATTCCTCACTGCAGATTTTCCTCTCTTTGTCTGACTTGCACACAGCCAGCCACCAAACTCAGAATCCTATTTGGAAGTGATGTGAATGTAATCAAAAAGCATAAGTTCTACTTTTCACTCTGCATGATTAGTAATTTCAACCATTTGTTATTGCAAACTATAAATTAATATAACTTTAAAAAGGGATTTTTTTCCTATGTTTTATTGCATTTTTGAGTCTTCAGTGCAAATGTAAAGCTCTAAGGTTACAAAAATAAGTATCTGTACAGAAAAAATGAGGCCAAAATTCTGTTAAGTTTGTCTCTTCCGCAGTCTCAAATTTAATACTGTGCCGGTATCCATAGCATATTATACATATTGATGTGACATCTCAAGATAAAGCATCAATTCAAAATGTTTTAGAGAATAAAATATAGAACTCCCTTTCATTTTCTGCTTTGGTAAATTACTCGTAAAGAAAATCCACAAGGCATAGGTATAAAAATACCACATGAATGAAATTTAAGAAATGTCAGTCTCCTGAGCACTGGGATTGGTGTGTGGGTTAAGACTGCCTCTCAGTGGACACATCTGTTTGTGTGAAAGCGAAGGTCAGCTAACTGGAAATCCCCCATCATCATATGTGTTCCATTGAGTTTGTCACTGTATAAATAAACAAATGTGAAGGAAGACTGCTTTATAGCATTTCCTAAGAAATGCAGCAATTCCTATAATTTACTGTACTTTTGTGACTACTACATTTATCATAACAGGATCACAGAATCAATCAGGTTGGAAAAGACCTCAGAGATCATTGAGTCCACCCTCTTACTGACCAACACATCAACTAGATCATGGCAGTAAAGTGCTACGTCCAGTCTTTTCTTAAACACCTCCAGGGACTGGTGACTCCACAGCCTCCCTGGGCAGCCCATTCCAAAGTTTTATCACAATGAAGCAGGTTTCCATACCTTTTAGTTTTCTAAAACCTCTTTCATCTAGTCCTGAACTGACCCTAACAAAGGAATTAAGCCAGACTCTTGAGGCATGAGTCACAGGGAAGCTAATTGAAAATCAGGATTCCTTGGGTTCCCCTTTTCTCTCCCTTTTCCCACCATTGTCCCTGACTTAAAGTCATTGATTTCTTGTCTTCATGATAGCCAGCCTAACAATGAAACTATTCTATTAAAATTATCTTAGGAATGGAAGCAAGATACGTGGAAATATAAAACCACGATACGTAAATACAGGAAGGGTCTACAAAGAAATAAACCAGGAGCAACTTCAAATGACATAGAAAATCAGTAACATTTTGAGGAACCACATAGAAAAGATTATCTAGCCCTGAAAAACATGGCAATATTCAGAAGCAGTACCAGTGTATGTAACAAGTTAATATTTTAGAGTTGGGACAGTTATTTTTCATGTTTAAATAACTTAGAAAAGAGTTTATTCTTAAACTGACTATCCTTTAAGAGAAAAAGCTTGTTTGCAATGTGACAGAAGGTTCAAAACCATATTGCAGCTTAGTTAAAAAACGTAACAGATCTTCTTTCCCTCAAAAAATATTAATCAATTATTATTAGTGTGATAAGTTAAGGTTTATTTCCCAATATATTTTCCTACTCTGGAAAATAATGTTGAAAGACAGTCAAGAAAAACACTGGCATGCTGTCTGAAGCAGTGAGTCTGCACTTGGCACCAATGTCACCAGAGATGTGCCAGTCTTTGTATGTAGACCTTTAAGTTATTTTTATTTGAGAATCTTTAGTGCTTTATGTGAGAATGAACTACCAGTTATCAGCCGAATTAAAATGTTCTCCACTTTTCTTAAAATATTTTGGCCAGGTAATTGGACAACTGTGCCAGGAAATGTATTTGAAACCTTCAGTATAGAAGCAATATTATTAGCTTTATCCAGGAAGTACATTTAAATGTTTTTCACATTATTTGTGTCACTATAGAGAATTAATTCACAGCTGGAGACGGGTTTGTCAGTTTTGAGACACAGTAATAAATCTGTCATGAAAACATGTCAGCATACAAATATGTTACATGTTCTTAATAAGAACATTCCTTTTCTTTTCTTCTGAATTTTAATATAATTTTGTTTGAAACTTAAGGAAAGAAAAAGTTACAAAATAAAATTACAAAGAACTTTGGTATCATTTGCAAGTAGAAGGTGGAGCTGACAAGATAACTAAATGCTGGGAGACAGCACATTCCAAAGAAGCAGGCACTAAGTCTGCCAGTGGCGCTCTGAGTACAAAAGAATATTTTAGCTGTCAGCAACAGACACTATATTTAGCCATACAAAAAGAGGGAGAAGAATAGAATTTATAGGGGATTGGTATAAACTCACATATCCAAAGTGAAGCTCTAAGTATGGCATGGTATGATATATTGCAGTGTGGTGTGATATAGAATGGTATATTATGGTATAGTATCCTATGTAAGACAGAAAGATGTGTCTTCTACTGCACCATCTTCCATTTCTCACAGTGAGGAAAATGAAATGAATATTGCTTTAAAAAGGAAAAAAAAAACCAAGTGCAGAAAACTATTCTTGCAGTAGTATTCATGAGTACAGGTATCAAATTAGGAAGCAAAATGACAGCTGCAAATAGTGTCAGTGACAAACAAGAGTTCATCACACCTACAGATGCATTGGTGAGTGAAGTTTCTGAAATTCCAGAAAAGATTTGCATGAAAGTATGGTTCGCTTATAAATGCACTATGTCTTCAAATGCCTATTTTTCTTATACATTTTCAAAACATAGCCCATAAGTCTGGAGCATTTAGACCAGCCAGTAGAAACAGTGGATTCCTTATCGCTATTTTCCCCATGACTATGTTTTCTACTGCAGGTAAGAAATAGTCACCACTCACTGAGGAAAGGAGTTGTTTGAGCACAGTCTATTCAGTTTTGACCTCTCTGTGTGACTTGTAAATAAGTATTAAATAGTATATGTTCAACACAAACTATTTCATTTCTGCCCTCACACTACTAAACTGCTATTGTTCTCTTTTTTTATTTAGGTTTTTTTTTAAGAAAGGAAATGTGAAAGAGCTACTCCTGTACCCAGTATTAGCTAAATAATCACAGTTTCCAAAGGATTTTATGAGGATTCCATAGGGAGAAATGTTTTTCGGGGTAATCCGAAAACAATTTTCATAATTTCATACTTGTCTGTAGACAGGACACTATGGCTTATGAACTACCTCTAGTGTCCATTACTGAAGTTGAAACTATGAAAAAAAAAAGGTTAGTTCTTGAAATACATAAATTTACTGGAGTAGTTTGTATTTTGTGGAAGGTTTTTCATTCCAGCATACATAAGAGAAAAACAAGAGACTTTGCAAAATTCTGCTTGTGAACACAAAATAATATTCCTTAAAAATTATTTCCTCCTACTCCTTTTGCCCCATTTTCCCTCCTCCAGCTAATGGGAAAACTACCAATGGAACCACTGGCACCAATCTTTCCTGCTTCTGTTCCAGCTGCTAACAAGAAGGAAGTCTTCTTTTCTGAAGAAAAAAAGGTTAAAGCTTCTGGCTCCAGTATAATAGTTTATAGCTCCCTAAAATACTCAATTACTTACTTCAGTCCTCTATAAATTATATAAACATATAAGGAAACAAAATGAGACACTAATATGTAGCCACAGCACTGCAAGAGCTACTATAGGAAGAATCTCTCTGACTTTATGGCTTCAACTTTTTTTCTCAAGGGAGAAATTTTTCAGGAAAATAATTCATTGCTTGAGTGGGAGTTAATGATATTGTTAATTTATAGAAAGCCATCATCAACAGTTTAAGAACTCTTTACTTAACCTAGTCAATCAGTAATATTATGAGACAGAACTGTATAAGTGAGTAATTCCAAAAGTCAGATAAACTTCTTAGTAGCACATGGAAAATTACAAAGTGTCTGTCCTCTGGTAAGAATTTAGCATCCTATCTACTGTGGAAAAATCTAGGAATATACACGAGAAAATGAGAGAGGGTTCTGCAGACAGGCAAAATTTTAAACACTTTCAAGTGAACTATTTTGAGAAACATAAAATAACTATATTTACATTTACCTGTATTAAATTTCAAAGTGGCTACTATTATTTAAGAAACTTCGCTTAATTATTAACATCTTAACCTAACAATGAATATGTAACAATTTTAGAGCAGACTAGAATACTGATTGACAAATAACAACCCTGGATAACCCTTCACAGACTTGAATTCCAGCAAGATACTCTCAGACAGTGAAGCTACTTTTTAATGGAAAATTTAACAGAGAATTCAAGCTGTTGTCAATGGGTAGTTCTTAAATTTTAAGGCAGAAATGCCTCCTCAATGTGGAGGAAAAGCAACTTCGAATGTAGAATAGATCTTAACTTTGGCTAGTTTCTCGAAGACAAAATGGGATTATAGAATTGGTAGACAAAACTATATAATTTTTACTATGAATATGCTTATATAGTGATTATTTTCACACAGAATAAACAGAGCACTGGACTGGGGCTGAAGGGATCTAGGTTTGAATCATCATTCTGCTCTGTCCTAGTATAAGGACTCACAGAAGACAATGGATGCTTCTCTGACTCTCACTTTCTCCATCTGCAACACAGAGATTTCAAGTATTTTTAAGCACTTTGCAATGGGCTGTGAAAAAAATGACACATAAGTATTACATGCTGTAACTGTGCTTATTTTTAAAGCATTCTGTCACTTGAAAGAAGAACAGAGAAGCTGTCATGCTTGAGCCATGCAGCTGTATTACAGATCTCTACTGACCTAAGGCCTCAAAGATTAGTAAGTAATGCCAGAATTATGAGTGGTGGCTAAACAGCAATCTAAATTCCACAGCCAAAATATACAATTCTCTTTCATGTATATAAACTTGCCCCAAATTAAATAAACTAACTTCAAAGGTCTAACAAGGCCAGAACTGAATGTTGTCACCTTTGCGGGTCACTTTATCAACACTGTCCTTGATGTTTTAAAAGTTCACTGTGCTACATTCATACTATTTGTTACTAAACACTAAATCTGGTTCTGTGGGAAAAAAAAAATCTTTTACTGCAATGTTACACACTCTGCCAGAAGTTTACAATTTACAGCTTTACTGATACCATTTGAAACATCAGCCTATAAAAATTAGCATACTATTTTCTAGTGGTGTTTTCACTTCTGTTTTCCTACCATCACAATCAGAACATGTCAAGCCCCTTCCATAGTTTTCATCTGCCAAGCTTAGTTTCATTATATTATTTGAATCACTCAGGTGGGTGAAACTGGACATTGCTGCAAAAAGTCTATGCTGAGACAGCAATAACAAGGAAAAGGTATTAATGTCCCTTGTTTTGATTTTGAGTACAATAGAGTAGGGATTGATTGATTGATTGATTGATTGATTGATTGATTAAATAGGGGCAGCAGAAGGAACTGGTCACACATTATCAGATGCATTTTAAGGTAAGAATATCAGAGCCAGGGCAGAAAAGCGACAGGTCTTGGTGACCAGAGTGGTGGTGTCATTAGTGTCTGATTGTGATGGGTTCCCCTTGCTGAGGTTGGCTTTCTACAGCTCTGTAGAACAAGGATGCTGAATATTTATTTTTATTTCAGTATCTTCAGAAAAGTACAAAAATCTACAGCGTTCATGATTTTTCAGTACATGATCTAAGAGCAGTAGATAAACAGAGATCTTGCCATAGAGATACTTTCTGTATAACTTGCCATCTCTAGATTTCCAATGGCTGATCTGGATCAATAAAATGAAACATTTTAGTTTTACCCACTGGAAACTTTGACTGAAATTTTGAGAACAACATTTCTGTGAGAAAATGATTAATTAAATTTTTTCCAGAGAGCCCTGCTGTTAACCTAGAAATATTTTCTGGAGAAAATAAGCTCATCTTACTCTGCAGAATGGTTATTCAAGGGTACCACATATTGGACAGAGAAGCTGTTGTGCTCTAACAGCCATTTACATGGGTGAACCCCTTTGAGCAGGCAGATTCTAATCAATACACAACACAAGAAAAACCATAGTCGCAGGAACTCCTCCATCTAAAACAATCACAAACTATGCTTATCTGACAAACTTTGCTATTCCATTGCTGTCAATCTCTATTTCATGGATTTAAAACTCTGATTTTCACTGTTATTTTCTACATTTTTACCAATCCCGAACAAATGCATAACACAAGCAAACTTTTTTTCCTTGTATAGATAGAACTTACTGAACATTCAGTTTATGGGGGAGACACATCCCTCTTTCTACTGTTGTTTCACAGTTTTAGCAGTGTGAAAAACCAGCCAATGTTTAATCTCTTCTAAAATGATACAAGCTTTTTAAGTATGATCACAAATTCTCTGAAAAGGGGTCTTTTAATACTCAAAGCACTGCATCCTTTTTAATTACTCTGGTAAATAAATTTTTTAAAAAATGTTCAAAATCCCTCCACTTGTGCTTGTTTGTCTGCATAAAGCAGGAACGTACAATTTACTTCTTATATATTGTTGCCCTTCATATTCCTTTTGGAAACATAAGAGAGGATCATACAGAGAATATAGGTAAGGCAGCATTTGCCAATCACACAGGAAGGACTGATGGCATATTTTGGAAGAGAAGTCAAAATAGCATTCTGTGTGTGCTTAGTGAAAAAGATTTCCTACATTTCTTCTGACTTTCAACAGAAACAGCTATTATTTGATATTTGAAATTTATAAACATCCCTTGAGTGATGCTTATACAGAGCCAAGGAAAAACAACATCATGGGTATACAATGTACTTTGCCATTAATCATGATATTATCAACTGTTTAGGAAAACACTATTATTCTACACTGTTTCTGTTTCCCAGGAAACACAATAAGACTGAACATGAAGTAGACCTCAGTTTGAACTCTGGAAAGATATAAAGGTGACTTGCCCATGCACTCAGCATGTGAGTACTGAAAGAGAATGTTTCGGCCTGGAGGTGTTGGCACACACCTCTATGTACTGATAATGAAAGTTAATAAAGCCAAGTGCACACCTTCCAATGTCTCTATTTGTGAATGATTACCAAAGATGCTTTCTTTAATAATTTTTGCTTGTTTTTTGAAAACTGGAATATTCCTGGCAATAGAAATTATTCCATGCCACATTTTTACCTCTATCTCTGCAGTGTTTGCAATGAAAATATGACAAATAGGTTAGCCTCTAAAGTGCCTGTTTGTTTGAACCACTCTGATTAGCTAACTTCCTTCCTAAGGAGCAAAAGCATTACTGTTGTGTAAAAGCACAATGTCCTGATGGGACTTTGCTCTGTGAAAAGGTGAAGTAACATATATCACATTCTCAAAAGCATGAAATTACAGTGCCAGAGAACACATTTAGTAGGGATGGAAGCCCGAACACATCTGTTTTATTTGCAGATTCCTGCTTGTATCTGCTCAAACACAAGCAAATTCTCTCTGTATTGAATCTGTAAATCTAAGACTATGGATTTAGATATATTAAGTTTTATCAAAAGTACCAGGATCAGCATTGCAAGAACAACAGTCAGAAGTATTTGACAACAAAATAATGCTATAAAAGGGATTGGAAAGAATACAATTAGTCTACAGCATAGACTGCATTTCCCTATTGTCCCCAAAGCCTAATGCTTTGAGGCACGTAAGTAAAAAATCAAAGATAGCAAGTGACTTTCCAGGTTAGATAGTTAAAATTGGTTTCTCTCAAACACATCAACATTACAAAAAACCTCCTCCTTTGTAGTATAGAAGTGCACTTCCCAGAAAGGTCAGGCTTTTCTCATTAGTGAAAAAACAAGCTGAAACATACTGCTATTAACAGTTTAGTACTTCTGTCCATCACAGTCACCAACATTATCACAGCTAATCCTCCACAATGGATTTCATTTACTAGTCCTAACTGGAGAAACAGAGCACTAACAATTATCATCCCCACTTCTGTAAAATTCCACACATAGGGATTTTCCATTCTTATTTGCTGAAATGAATACTTAAACTATAGCTGGCAGGAAAAAAAAATCAAAGACAAATTAATCCCACTTGTGGAATATTTAATAACCCAGTCATTAGGATTTTCAGCTAGGACTCAACAAAAGCACAAACATCTTGCTCTTTCTCAGTAAATGGCATTAATCAATTTGAGGAGACTATTCTAATAATGAGCTGCAAAATATTTTATGCAGAATGGAATAGCTTAACCTCTGAGAAGTGGAGATGTTTCAGCTGTACATGTGAGCTGTATGAAAACTGACATTACTGATAAAAAGCTTCCTTTTAAAAAATTCTTAAGGTAAATACAACTTATGCTATTATATATAGGAGAAAGGCAGTGTAAGGGCAGCAACTTTCAAATGACCAGGTCCAAACTGCTTGTGGGGTTCCACTGAGTAACTCTGCTTTAAAGAACTTTTTTAAACTTCAACTAAAGTTCAAACCCCTTTCTTTAAATAATGAAATAATATTTTGCTTTAAACTTAAGCAAGTCACATAATAATTCAGTTTTTTGCAGTTTTACATGACACTTTTAAAGCTACAATGCCACTGTAAAATTATAATTATTTCAATCCATAAGTATAATGTGTTTCTGAAGTCAGCTAGGGCCAGATTTTCACTGCCTTATTCCCCTGTGTGAGTCACCCCATTGACTTCAGCAGCAAAATCTGCATGACTGGTAACTTACCAGCATAAGTATGAAGAGCTTAAACTGGCCTTCACCGCTTTGTTTATTTGATATGCATATGTATTTGCATGTATTTTACTGTTTATTAACATAATACTGTGGGAGTAACTTGAATGAAATGCATGGGTTTGTACCTATATGCTAGAGAAAGGTGCAAATTTGCAACAATGATGATTTTAAGCAGATACATGTTCTATGACTACTCTAATTTTCATCACCAGCTATTTCTAGCTATCTAGTTCCACTTTCTATATTTTTACATAGAAACTATACCTGGTTTCTATTCACTTATCAATAAGAGAGGAGGTAGTTGTATCATGCTAAGCCATCTATTTAAACACCTGTGCACTAGATTCATGGATTTATCTTGGTACTGCTCCTTATGGCTGGAGTATAACTACTCAGATCTAGACTCCATGGTAAGCCAACAACTACTAATTTGCAGGACTAAGTGCCACAATTTCAGATAGCCCCTCTACTAAAAAAATATTCATTTGTACAAAGTCTGCTTTCAGATACTGTGAACTTTGCAGGAAAACCATGGGCATCATTCAGTTCCAAAATTTTCCATTAAATATATTATTATTAATGTAGTCAATAAAAACAGATTTCAGGAAGGAAATTTAGCTACCCCTTCTGACAAGTTCCTGCTTTCTTAGGATCACCAAAAAGATGTCATGTTTTTCTTGGATTTTTACAGTTTTTGTAAAGAACACCCAGAAGCCTATTCACTTTCAGACCTCAGCAAGACCAAGTAACATAACATGAAATTATGAAACTATCACATTTATGTTTTTCTCAAATATATTTGATAAATCTAATCAGATTACTGCTACATAGTGTCAGGAAAACAGAGCATGTCGCCTCTACTGAGCAGAATGCATAATGGATTTTTCTTCACTCTGAAAAAGAAAAGCCACCCTAACACTCAGCTGTTCATTAGATGAACGTGGGCAAGACATGTGGCTTGTAAACACCACGCAGGTGAATGAAAATTTCAGCGTGGAAGCAGAAATAAATGTATCTTATATTCTTGTTCATAGTCATAGCAAAGTGTGCCATTGGCTGTCACACGGGATGCCATGGTAAACTGGCAGTGCAGAAATGGTTTCATATAACTGGCTATGCAGGTATTGAAACTGACCTCTCCCAACAGCAGTATCATAAACATAAAATAAAAACAAAAATTGGAGAACCTCTATATGTGATTGCAAGCACAGAGTAGAAGGGAAACAATATGCGTTCTGTCAAATTAAAGGTCTCATTGCAGTAGATTTACGGACTACTCTGCTTATCAGAAGTAGAAGCTTTAGAGACGATCTTCAAACAGTTTTTTGAACACTCCTGGATTGCAATTCCAAGTATTTATATTTCATTTTTGCTTACATAAATTACTTCAGTAACACTCTCTCTTCCTGCCAATAGCAAAATCCCTGTCATACATAACAAATGTAGGAAAATCTGATTGGTCTTCATATTAGGTTCTTTTTTATATTATTAATTGATTATTTTCAATTCAGGACCATAATATAATTTTTGGTTCTGATCCATGGTATATCCATCACATGGTGAACACATGGGACTCATGCTAAGTAGATGGGCAGCACAGCAAAAAGGGTGTCAGGGAAAACAGGGTACAAGAGAGTGATGCACAAAGATTCCCTCTATGGAGAAAGAACAAGAAATCTGAATCAAAGCAAGCTTTTAAAACTGACAGCTGTGGAACTGGAGCTAAGGAGTCCTATCACTGACTGAAACACTGCCTGGATGGCCGGGTGCAAAGCACATTGGTGAAAAGAGTTCAGTTCAGTCAACAGCAGTGGTGTTCCTGAGGGTTCAGGTGTGTTTAATGCCTTTGTCAATTATCCGGATGCAGAGACTGAGTGCACCCTCAGTCAGTTTGTGGATGACAGCAAGTTGTGTAGGAATGTTGATCTCCTGAAGGGCACGAAGGCTCTGCAGAGGGATCTGGACAGGTTACATCAATGGGCCAAGTGCAACGGTATGAGATTCCACAAGGCCAAATGCCAAGTCCTGCACTGGAACCACAACAACCCCAGGGAGCAGAACAGGTTCGGGGAAGAGTAGCTGGGAAGCTGCCCAGCAAAAAAAGGTCCCGGGGATGCTGGTTGACAGCAGTTGAACATGAGCCAGCATGTGCCCAGGTGGCCAAAAAGGCCAAGGGAATCCTGACTTGTCTCAGAAATAGTGTGGTCAGCAGGACCAGGGCAGTGATTGTCTGTATTCGGCACTGGTGAGGCTGCACCTTGAATCCTGGATATAGTTTCGGGCTCCCCACAGCAAGAAGAACATTGAAGTGCTGGAGTGAGTCCAGACAAGGGCAACAGAGCTGGTCTGGAGCACAAGTCTGATGAGGAGCAGCTGAAGGAGTTGGAGGGGCTGAGCCTGAAGAAAAGGAGGTTAAGGGGGGACCTTACCACTCTACAACTACCTGAAAGGAGGTTGCAGCCAGGTGGGTCTCTTCTCTCAGGCAACTAGTGACAGGATGAGAGGAAACATCCTCAAGAGGAAACATCCTCAAGATCTGTCAGGGGACATTTACACTGGATATCAGGGAAAATTTCTTCACTGAATGGGTTATCAAGCCCTGGAACAGGCTGCCCAGGGAAGTGGTGCAGCCAGCCTTCCCTGGAGGGATTTAGAAAACATGTAGATGTGACACTTGGGGACATGGTTTAGCAGTGACTTGGCAGTGCTGATTTAATGGTTGAATTGATGATCTTAGATTTCTTTTCCATCCTAAATAGTTCTATGACTCCATAGTCAGTTCAATCAGAATTAAACTCTACTTCCTTATTTTTTGGCTTATTTTCTCCATGGAATTAATTTTTCATTTTTTTCCAAGAAAGTGTATCTTTAGCAGAGAAAACTAACTAACTCTTTTCTCTTTCACAAGTTGTTTGATTTTTGCACAATGTTACCTCATTCTTACTATTTCTGTATTAATATATTGCTTACAAAACTATGTGATGGCCTCAGAAGATTAAACACCTACATTCAATACACAGAATTGAATCATCTGCATATCTTGGATTTTTTTGGTCTGTCAAATTGCTATTGATTTAGGTTACTATCTGGGATCTTCTTTCCAGTGGAGAGAACAATGTCATTACATTGAATTCTAGAAAAGTTCATTTTATTTTATATTAATTACTGTTTCCTAGAGTGGATTATTTAATTACTGCTGTTGTAGAGATGAAGTTGGTTCTGATCTCATATATATATAAAATAGTCCCTGAAATGTATGAATGAAGGTATTTCTGTGTATGAAACACTTTTTTAAACAGCTTGCTGGTTTTTTTGGTGGAGGGTGTAGAGGACACTTGGCAAAATCTGAATGATGCCTAAAGGTAGACTTCATTAAGTTACATAGGAAACGAAAAGCCTCACTGCAAATTAACTGAGGCTGTCAATTTAAATAGTAAAGGAAAAAACAAGTACATGTGAAAAACACAATGTTTCACAACTTCAAGGTATCTCAACATCGTCTGTATTTAAGGAATTTACAGCATATGTTACAATATTAATAAACTATTGAAGCTATTATGGCATATCATTGAGGCTATTGCCAAACATTCTCAAAACTAGGCTAGACTATTTTCTTTAAATATTCAGCAGAGTGAGAAAAGGCAGTCTTTTAAATGCAATTAAGGCTTTGTGTTATGGAGAAAATATAATTAAAATGCTTGTCTGAGGTCTGTGTGTGTGTGGCTCGGCTTCGCGAACGAAGATTTGGGAAGGGCCATCCCCACATGGGTGTGCCCTTCCAGTCTGCGCAGTGGATTTTAGGTGAGGCTCAGCGTGTGCAGAACTGGCCCCACCGTTAAGTCCTGAGGTTCATCTGCCATGGCCGAGCGAGCTTGGACAGTGTCAGTGAAGTCCTCAGGACTAGAACCTACAGCACCTGGCATTTCCCAGGAGGTCTCCCATCCAAGTACTAATCCGGGGCTGACCCTGCTTAGCTTCCGAGATCTGACGGGATCAGATGTCAGGGAGGCATTTAACTCCCAAAAAATGTCTGAGGTCTAGGACTTCAGCAAATGCCCAATATCATCATAAATACCCTGTGTGTTGTTAAGCAAGTAATATAACCTAAAAACCAGATTGCAGTCCTAAAATCTTGTACTGGGTCCCTCCTTTGAATTAGGACAGTTATGTCTCTGTCAGAGAGATAACTCCCATCAGACATGTTGCAAATCGTTCTCAAAGGTGGACAGAGATGAGACAAGAAGAACATATGTTGGTGCATACCAGGCCATGCTGAGGTGTGTCTTGATCTCATCACTGCCATGATGTTCCATGAATGTACTTCACAGCCCTCAGCATTTTGAGCACAGACTGCACAGAGCATGTTCTCCACAACAATTCCTGTTCTAGGAAATGCAGAAGGGAGAAACCTCTGTAAAAACCATTCTTCTCAGAGGAGAGGCTTGCAATTCAGAGTTGCAGGAAGGTGCTGATATTGATACTGCACAAGTCCATGGGATCTGATGAGATTCATTCATGGGCCCCAAGGGAGTTGGCAGAGAAAGTTGCTAAGCCACTATCCATCATTTTTGAAAAACTGTGGCGGTCAGGTGAAGTTCCTGATGATTGTAAAATGAAAATACAACCCCATTTTTAAAAATGTGGAAAATCCAAGAACTGGGGAACTACAGTCAGCCTCACCTATCTGCCAGGCAAGGTCATGGAGAAGATTCTCATAGAAACTATGCTAAGGCACATGGGAAACAAAGAGGTGATTGGTAACAGCCATCATGGCTTTTTGAAGGGGAAATATTGCCTGGCAAATTTGGTGACAGGACTAATGCATTGGTGAATGGAGGCAGAGAAACTGACAACATCTATGTGGACTTATGTAGAATGTTTGATACTGTCCTGCATGACACCTTGTCTCTAAATTGCAGGAAGATGGACCTGATGGAGGAACTACTCAGTGGATAAAGAACTAGCTGGATGACCACATCCAAACAGTTATGGTCAGTGGCTCATTGTCCATATGAAGACTAATGGTGAGAGGTGTCCCTCAGAGGTTGGCACTGGGGATGATACTGTTCAACATCTTAGTCAATGACATGGACAGTGGGATCGAGTGCACCCTCATCAAGTTCACTGATGACATCAAGCTGTGTGGTGCACATGACAAGCTGAAGAGAACAGATGCCACCCACAGGGACCTTGACAGGCTTGAGAGGTAGGCCAATGCAAACCTCATGAAGTTCAGCAAAGTACAAGGTCCTGCACCAAGTCATGGCAATTTCAGACACATCTATAGGTTGGGCAGAGAAGTGATTAAAAGTAGCCCTGTGGAGAAAGCCTTAGGCATGATGGTGAATGAAAAACTCACCATGAGCTGGAGTGTGCACTCACAGCCCAGAAAGCCAACCACGTCCTGGGCTGCATCCAAAGGATTGTGGCCAGCATGTTGAGAGAGGTGATTCCCCCCTCTACTACTGTTGTAAGACCCCACCTGGAGTAATACCTACAGTTCTGGTGCCCCCAGCATAAGGACATGGAACTGTGGGAGCAAGTCCAGAGGAGGGCATAGAATCTGGGAAGAGAACTGGAGCATCTCCCCAACAAAGAAAACAGGCTGAAAGACTTGTCTGCTCAGCCTGGAGAAAAGAGGGTTGTATGGAGCCCTCACAGCAAACTTCTAGTATCTGAAGGGGGTCTACACAGAAGCCAGAGAGTTCCTCTTTGTCAGGAACTGTAGTGACAGGATGAGGAATAACAGGTACAAATCAGAAGAGGGGAAATTTAGGCTGGATGTTAGGAAGAAATTTTGCACTGTGAGGGTGGTGACACACAGTATCAGGTTGTCCAGGAAGGTTATGGATGCCCCAACTCTGGCAGTGGTCAAGGCCAGGTTGAGTAAGGCCTTGAGCAAACTGGTGTAGTGGGAGGTGTCCCTGCCCACGGCAGGGGGGGTTGGGACTAAGATCCTTTCCAACCCTTAGCACCCTATGACTCCATGATTATATATATTGTGTTCAGGAATTAATTAGGGTTCAGAGACAGTTTATTCTATACCTGGGAGAGGACAAATTTACAGATGACAACCATGATGCAGGTCAGCAGTTTTAAGATTCACCTAAGAAGTGAAAGATTTGGCTTTCATACCGTCCTCAACCTGTGGGTTGGCATGAGGGGGCAGACCCACATCTCTAAACTCTGGTAACTTTAACCAGAGGCTCTCCTGCAGTCTTTTGAGCAGATATCAGAACCAGACTCTTCTCTCTTCTAAATGAGTGCCCAATGCATTCAGCCACAGAGTCATGCTCCCTCTAGCTCCCTTCCTTTGACCTAAGGATTTCTGATTTTTTTTTAGCTGGCACAGCATCAAAAGGTGAGGTGGAGGGAACCTCCCACCTAAACTAGCCTATAGCCTGGTAGTCAGGTCTCAAGGTGAAATGAACCATCTTTATTCAGGATGAGAGCAGGGCATGCTGAAACATCTTACCTTAGGGTGTGTAGTTTATGTGGAATTGTATCTCTGCATTAGTTTCACTGTTAGGGAATTAACTATGTCTGATTGTCAATAACATTCACAAATCCTTGCTTGGACAAATGCTGGTTATAAAAATGAACCTGTTCATTGATAGGTACATGGGGAACAGGAAAGAGAAATCAAACAGGCATCAGTTATGATAGCAGCACTGGGACATTAGCATCTTTGCTGCTGTACCTCCTTCATAGTCACAGTTCGTTTGACAAAGCCACGGAATGCAGCACTGTTGACAAAGTCCTTCTACAATTGCAATACTTGGAAGGGAAAGGGAGATAAGCTGAAAACTGGCATGTTCTGTTTATGGCAAACACGGCTGAAACATTAGCTCCTGTGGCAACAGATTGAATAAACAGGACCTGGTATGCTAAATCCTAGTAATGTTGGCAGGTGAATACTGCTTGAGGTTTAAGGTGGGGCAATGTTTCTTTTCAGAATCATTGGCACACACACACTGACCCTTATTATCTTCATTTACTGAACCTGGCACATGTTGGCATTGTTTTTTTTGGGGGGGTGTTTTGGCGGGGTTGCTTTTTGGGTTTGCTTTTTGAGTTTTTTTGTGGGGGGAGGAGAGGGAAGGTTTGGTGGTGGTGTCATTTAAAAAAAATAAAATAACCAAGTGAAGACATATGAAGGCATATGTCTGAGGCATACATGTTTGAAGTTTATGAAAAAAGAAGCTGGTCAAAATCAGATCACTGTATCTCAGAAGAACATAGTGAATGAAAAATTCAATGAGCAGAAGTTTGAATCTGAGATGGGAAAGAAAGACCAGACATAAAAAAATTATGTTTGTAGGTTCCTCTTCAGACTAGATCCCTAGCACAGTCTGTTACAGATAACAAAAACTTTTATATTCCTCATATGTTCTGGTATGTTAGCACAGCACGTTGCAGTGCAGTACAAGTTTTCTTTCCAGGTTTACCTGCTTCCAATTTTCCTCTAAGATGTGTGCTCTCCTATCCAACCTGGACATCTCTGGCAAAAGTGCTCCCCAATCTCCTCATATACTAGTAAAAATACACATGCAAAAAATGAGTTAGAAAAATGCACTTAGAACGTCTGGCAAAATTAACAGTTGATAATACACCGTCAAGTAAGCACCTGGAGAACTTCTGAGCTTCTGACATTTGTGGGCCAGAAACAGTCCTTAAACACACAGACATTTACATAGAACTCATGAAAAAAACCCAAACTTTTTTTGATAAAAAACCCCAACAAAATAAGATGAAAAAATACTGCATTTCAAAACAATTCTAACCTAATGACCATTTGAAGTGCTTTCAGAGAGTAGATGAGACTGAAAGCATGAGAAAACTTCAACAGAAGTTACAGCTCAGGTCATTCTCCTTTATCCCAAAGGGCCATCTCAACCAAGTCTCTGCCTATACTGCACAGGGCTCCTATTAGATTTTCCAGGTTCAGCTTTCCATTTTTAAATAACACTCAGCAGAGCCAGGTTTAGGCTCAATCTCTTTTTCTCTGAAACTCTGGTCAGAAATAAATCCAAGCTTTTTATTCTAAAAATAAAATAATGAGTTAAGTTTTCAGAAAAAGTCTGCCTGCTCTAATCTTTAGGGAAGATAAATACAAAGAAATTAAGAAAATAATAATGAGGTTTTTCTCCCCTCAAAATACTGCAAGGCTTGTTGTTAATCTAATTCCTAATGTTATGTTCATTTTAAGTCTACATTTATCAAGGAATTATGTAATTATTTTCAGGTTTCTGAATTAATGAGGAAAATCTGCATGTGATATATGATATATATTCAGCATTTTTGCTATTGCACGTTTTGACAGACAAGTTTGCAAAACAGAATGGCAATTCATTTCTATAATATAGTACTAGATAATCAAATAAAAACCAGGATTTAGTGAACTTTGCATTACAGCCACTTCAACAAGGCAAAGTAAAGGTTAAAAAATACTAGTAAAGGTGAGAAAAAGGTCCTAGAGAGTTATGTGCATTCTACTTTTCATGCAGAAGACCTTGAAAAACTGAAAGAAACCCCTTGATTGCAGTTAAGTGATACAGAGAAGAGATTTCATAACTCCTGGGCAGAGGAAGACAGGGAAATGGAGGCATTTGTGACAAGGCCAAACAAGTTACTCTAGTATTTTAAATTCCAGAAATATAAAAAGGAGTGTGTGGCCTTTACTGATAAACTACAGATTTCTTTACTGAAGCAGAAAACTTATTTCTGTATATGCAATGTGCATGTTCAAATGTGGCTGACCAAAGATTTGGTGGGAAAATTCTGAATTTTCTTCAGAAGCTGATATTTAGGTAGATTTTTTTCACTGATACATAGGAAATAGAATAATAAATATTATTCTAATAAATTTATAATGTTTGGCCCTTTTTTCTAGACAGTTAAAGCATTAGTCAGAGTATTTATCACATACATGAAATGCACTGCAAGTTTTCATTATAATTTCACTAGGAAGACGACTTCTAGAAAGGAAATGTAATACACTTGATGCAGGGAAATTATTATTATTTGCACGAATAGTTCCTTAGGACAAATGTTTGCTCCTGAAGTATTTCAGTGGTATTAGAGTTTTGTGTTTAGAAAGGAAACCTTACTATGATGCTTCTTTCCCTTTCTAAGAAATAGTTTTTCTTTAACCAAAATATCTGCTGTGAGATGGTCGAAAAATAAAAATGATAAAATTATAAAAATAGTATGAATTTTGAAAATGCATTCCTCCTTAGATTTCAGCTGGTCAATGTCAATAATATTCATACAAATGAAATATTTATCATGATAAAGACAATTTGATAAGAGAAGGAAAGGGAATCAAAACAAGTGATAAAAAAGCAATCACTCACCACCTCCCACAAGCAGGCAGATGTCCAACCAGTCTCCAAGTAAGACTAACCACCACCCCTCAGTTTTTATCTCTAAATATGATGTTACATGGTATTGAATACCCCTTTGGCCACCTGGGGTCATCTGTTTCTACTGTGTCCTCTCCTGCTTCTTGCCCATCACAGTCTGCTTGCCATGGAGGCAGTGGGAAATACAGAAAGCTTTGACACCACACAAGACCTCTTTAGCAACAGTGAAAACACTGGTCCGTTATCAACACTGCACTACAGAGTCTGTTATCAAGAACATTAACTTCATCTTGACCACAGCCATTACAGTATACTGAAAAGAAAACCAACACACACACAAAAAGGAACATTGAAAGTACTGACTCTTATTTCAGCTATACAAACATACACACAAAAACACATAGACTTTTATATGGTCACCGCTAGAACACATGGTGATAAGACCATCAAATACAGAGACAGATACACTTTTTTTCCCTGTCTCACTGTACATCAAATTGAGAAGTAGACCAATTTGCTATAAACTGGACTCAACAGTGTAGAAGTTACGGATCCTTGACATTGGCAATTTCACTAGCATATTTTGTTTTATTTCTTTCCAAGCTGCTGTCATTTGTAAATATTATCAAACATCTCACAGAAACATATCACATACCTAGGAGAGGGCATTAGATCCGTTCTAAGTATCAAATTGTCCAATCCAATTTCTTAATTAATGATGTAACTTTCTTTATCCTATTTTTTATTATCAATAGAAAAACAAATTGTGGATGGTTCTGCTGACAATAATCCAAGGTGTAGGCTGGTGTACAACAGGTATAAAAAGTATAAGCAGATGGGATTGAGAAGAAATGCACCACACTGCACCACACTGTTAATCTGAATGTTAAATATTGAATCAGAGTGTATTAATGACACATGTACACTTGCTAAGGTGTTTAACACATGGGTCCCTGACAGCCCAAGCCATTATGTCCTAGCAGTGCAGTACAGCAGCACATAAATACTACCTGGTGCTCAGAGGAACACTTTGATCATATCTAGATGGGCACAACTACACCTTGACTTCCCAGTAGAATTACCTGGTTTGAGTCAAATGCTATATTAGCATAGCTGTCCAGTTTGCAAGCCTAAACCAGGGTCAATGAGTGTTATCTTTGAGTTTTCTGCCTTTTACTGTGTTATAATGCAGAGCATTATGAAAAATTAAACTTCATAAAACAGAAAAAAGTCAAAAGCAAATGCAGCTTATAAATTAGGTGTGAGCACATGTTTTACAGCAAGGACCTCATTAAACCTTAGGCTTAGGTTACATATTTCATTTGTTCCTAATTTTGAAGCAAGGCTTATGTACCTCTGAAGTTGAGATAATGGTTCTGTTAAATCATAGCCATCCAGAACAACAGACAATGCTACTATTAAAGTCACAAATATCCTATTTGGTTAAACAAAGACTTGAATGAATAAAGTCAGCATGTTCAAGTTTTTCAAACTTCTACATGGATCATAATGAAAAGCAAGAAGGTTAATAAATTAAAATATTATTTTATACTTGATTCTCACTCTTGACATGGTACAACTCTTCTTGTGTTTAACTCCACAGTTTCTAAAAAAGAACTGAAAGTTGTATCACTTTTGTTAAAATCTTGCTCATTCCCCATAATTTTACACCAATAAATGTGATAATCCAGAGGGAAAACATTCTGAAAAGAAAAATAGAATGTAGAAAATTGAGAGAAAAGGTGACTGACTGATCCTTTCTCTCAAAGCTCCTACTGTTTACTGTTTTCAAATTTCTGATTTTGACTGTTCTTGAGGTCTCAAATACCAACCTCCTGCCCTACTGCTGCCGCCTGCAGTATCTCAATTTAAACTGCATAAATGTTCTTTCACTGGAGCTTATATGGTATTCAAATCATGCCTTAACTATGCATGCCACATTCATATACACTATTGATGCAGAGCAATGTGACAAATGAAAGGAGGAGGCTTGGTTACCATGAGACAAAGTTGGTTATGGACCCGCATGACACCTTGCTGTAACATTTCATGGAAAAAGGGAAGACAAGTTTCTCATGTTCACCACCACAGCAAAGGCATTTGTTACTGACAACATTAAAAGGAGTCACACAGTATCAAAAAACGAGAGTACTATGCCTAATAACAACTGGTGACCATAACTGGATGAGTTGAAAAGGCCTATTGGTTATATAAAAAAAAAGGAGAGACAGTTAATTAGCTAAGCTAAATGCAAGGAGTTTATGTTGAGATTAGTGTGGAAATAACAGAAGTTTCAGAGAAGTATCAGAAGGAGAAAGGCTTTTTTGAGAAAGAATTAGAAAGTCAAATCACAGCATCCAACATTCACTCAGAGCTAAGGACTAGATATGAAGAGGGCATGGATGGTAAGGATCAGTGAAAAAGTGAAGCGGTCTTGGATAAAGAGACTGCTGAAGGAAGAAATCATTACAGTGTAGCAAGGGTGGGAAACAGGAGGGGATGGAGAAATGGCTACAAACAAACAAAAGTGTGATATGCGTCATTGTTAAGTTAAGCAGCAGCTGATCAAGACTGAAATAAGAAAACAATGAGAATTCCAGTAACTACTGTGGAAGGAAACATACTCTTTGCTTGGTTTCTTTGCTTATGAAAGAAATTATCATTAACCTGGCAAAAGGTAGTAATGGAGGTATTCTGGCCTCTGCACTTTTAATCACAGACAATTCAGAGGAAAATGGTCTTTGCTTCATGAATCCAGAAGGTTTACAACACCCTAAGTCAGTGAACTAACTATAGCATATGCAATAACAGTTCTAACAGAAGTAGGAGATGACATTTCTTCAGTATAAATCCATTTTGGAACACACTTGAAATACTTCAAAAATATCTGGCATTAAAATATTATAAGCAGTCTCCTGAACCAGTAAAATTTCAGGAATAAACAGGAATCAAAAAACAGGGAAGGTAGTAGAGAGGCACAACCAGCAGGTTTCCACATTTCATAATAATGTTATAGAAAAGATGAAATAGAAATATCAATTTCAATATGCACACATTCTGTAGCCTACCATTTTGTCTACCTAGTCTCTGTCTTGCTCTCTTTTTATAGCTTTGCCTTTGTGCATGTATGTACTTATATATATATATATGTATATGTATGTGTGTGCATGTGTGTGTGTGTGCATATGCACACATGCATATATATCTCTCTCTCCACATGACCTTGTATGTGTATATGTATATGTGCATACAAATTGAGGTGGTTTTAATCTGGCACAGTTTAGAGACACTTTTAAAATATGGAAAATTTTACACACTTTATGCTTTTATACTTCATTTTTCATTGACACAATGATCCCTGAGGAATGACAATGTACTGAAGATCCTCAAAACATCCTTAATACATATTCCATACAGTGTCAGTGTACTTCAATCATAATCCCAGTTCTGAACAAATTCTAGAACTGGATTGTCACATCTCAAGAGACTTATCCCTAAGCAGTCCTGATGAAATAAATGACCCTCCTTGAAGAGTAATTCACAGTAAATGGGAAAGTATCATTGACTGTAGATAGAAACCAACCCTCTCTTTGGAAACATAAAACTTGGGACAGATTAAAATAATTCTTAGTTCTGAAAATTTATGAAAGGAGGACAAATTTTCCAAGTTTTGGCAAAAATATTTCAGTAATATCAACCTTACCAATTTAACTGTAGGTATAATCAGGATGATTACAACTACCAAAAATTACAACAGAAAACAGTGTTAGATATGAATGATATATTTTTTTCTTTCTACAATCCTAGGATATTAAAATACCAGTTGTAAAAAATCAAAGGAATAGCAGCAATGCCAGCTGTATGTTGATGCTTCCTTCTGTATGAACTACACACTATAGAAGCAGCACTCACAATTAAATGCAGAAGCTCCTGGCTGCCCTGTTTCTCATACTGAGATGGTATCCTGTGCATTGTGAAACTCAGTACTATTTGATGGGACACTCTTATCATGACAAGAAATTGCCACCTGTATTGAAAGCCCACAGAACCAATAAACATCACTGTAACATCACATAATAATTTTAAAGGGGACAGTGAAAACTGATGAAGCTTAATTGTTTCCAGTTCATCAAGGGCCTGAGATCTCACATTCACTGTCCAAATAAAAAAGCTCCTGAATTCATAGGGACAGTAGGAAATGTAACACTGGAGGGATGGAAAAATACAAGATTATGAAACTCCCCACAGTAATCCTTTAATGAAGGTTTTCAACTAACATGAACCCATTAAATAATGCCACATTTAATGAGTACTTAAATAATATCATTAATAATGGAGTAATTGGACCTCTTAACAAAAAGAAAATCTATTTAGTACTCTCATCATTTCCGGCAATACAAGTTACCAAATACTGCCTTATTCTTAGTTGTTATTACTTTTTAAACATAAATAAGCCAGAAATAATGAGTGAGAGCAACTTTGCCGTGAACTGCAGCCTAACTATTTAATTTCTATTCTGTGAAAAAAAAGCCAACAAACAATGTTTGTCTATCTGTGATTATAGTGTGCTTTTCTAGTCTTGGAAATGCCTACAACTTAGTCAACTGTCTCAAGAAGGATGACATTCTGTGGAATTTCACAGCAACTATCAACCCAAAGACAAAATCTATAATGAGTTTTGCTACATATAATCACTTTCATATATGACTTAAATAGTTTTTCATACGCAGTTTCATATAGTTTGCTATCAATTAATAACATTTAGCATTCATCATCTAATTCTTTAGACAAAGCCATAATGTAGAGACACCATGATGCACTTAGATAAATAGACCAATAGCAAATCAATCAAAACAAATTTTTTTTTGTTTTGTTCAGTCTAGGAAGAGAAATTTCTTTTCTGTTTCTAAATATATGTACTTTTGAAAGAAATTGAAACACTTTCTTTTGAAAGAACTTCTAAATTTGAAATATTTCTACACTGATATTTCTCAAGAAATTAAATTATGACTTAATGATAAAAAAACTTGACAGCCAAGAAAAAGAAATATATCAAGTCCGTTATCCAAAATAGTAACTTTCATTTAGTCCAGTAACTAACGATTTTACTGAAGAAGTTTCTTATTATATGCGATTTGAGTTCTGATGTTTTACACCATAATTTATTACACAAGATTTAAATTCCTGATCTAAGATAGCTAAACCCTCTTTAGATGTCTAACCCAAAATCACGTATTTCTTATAAAACTTTAGAAGCTTAGTAAATCTTTGTTTCCCCATCCATATTCTTTATAATAAAAATAAAAAGGAAATATTTGTTATTGTTGCGCAACTTTATGATTACTGCTCATTTCTGTTTGCATGCTTCAACATTCCAAACGCTGATTAAATTCTACTTTTTTTTGATACCAGCAGGACAAAGACAGCACTAAAGCAAAAGTGGAGAAACTCACTCACAGAGGCTAAATTCAATGTGGAAAACATAATTTCACTGTAGACAAGAAGGAGGGATGAGACTCCACCACAAAGCAATTCAAAGCAGGAGTCCAACTCAACAGCTCTGATGGTGATGAAGACTTTCTCCCTACAGGAAGGGAGCATGGGGAGAAACAGCCTTTTTGAAACTGGAACAGCTGTGAAAAAAGTAAAATTTCTGAGATATTCTCATGCAGCTCCACCTCTGCTGAACAAAAATGCCTAAAAAACAGGGCAGGAAGTCTATGGTAACATAGTTTACTGTACAATTTTATTAGTCTAGTTCTTGGAGGATGTAGGCTTTATCAATGTGTAAATTTGTTTACTTATGGGGAAATGAATTTTGTCCTCAATTCATGTTTTATTAATTAATGCTGACAAATTTTTGCAGTTGTTTGTAACAAAGATTTGCATAAGAAAATGCTGACTTCTGTCCCTGTGAGTAATTATTGATAAAGGATGTATATAGAAAGGTGGACCCTACAGCCTTCAGAAACACACAGCCAGTGTAATTTGGCGGTCAATGTAAATCAAACAGGACTGAGTGACTGACAGGCTGGATTGCTTCCTTTGCCCAGATTCTCACAAAACTGCTTGGAGCCAACTTCCCATGTGGAGTGGCCAATTCAGCCAGAAGTTTCAGTACTCCTGTACACTGTTGGATTTACCAGAAATCTTTTCTGGTGTTATTCTTCATCATATTACTAACTTCAACACTATGTATGTATGGCCAGACTTTGTGAACACTGATTTGGGCAGGGCTCTCCCCATATGCCCTTCCAGCCTGCGCTGTGGATTTTTAGGTGAGGCTCAGCGTTCGCAGAACTGGCCCCACCGTTTAAGTCCTAAGGTCCATCTGCCACGGCCGAGCGAGCTTGGACAGTGACAGTGAAGTCCTCGGGACTGTCACAGCACCCGGTACTAACCAGGGCTGACCTTGCTGAGCATCCAAGATCTGACAGGGGGGGGATGGAAGGGAGGCATTTACTGCCAGGGGACGGTCCCACTGTGACTCGAACTCAGGACCTTGGGATTCAGAGTCCAGAGTGCTCTCCTTTACACCACGGGGACCACCCCCAACACTATGTATAAAGCATAGGATCATTTCTTTTCACTTGTTTGCTTTTAATTTTTCCTTTTATTTTAATGGACAAGAGGATTCTAAATCAAAGTTAAGTATATGATGAACAAGTGGGCTATCAACAGAGGCCACGTGATAGAGAAACAGCTTAGAAAATGAGGTGGAGATTAGACTTCTAAAGGGTTCTGTGACAGATATGCAGTAGTCTTTTCTTTGGTTAAACCTGTTTCACAAGAAGAACCTCTAGCACAACATTTCAGCATTTGTCTTCAGCAGCAAATGGTGACAGTGTGTGTCTCAGATACACATACACACACAAAGTTAATCTGGGTAGCTTGTTATAGTCTGAGAGAAATTCTGGTTTGGTTGTTTCACTTGAATTGCTTGAACACAGCTCAGAAAATTTTATTAAAAACTTAATGTATCTGGTAAATTTAAGTTGCTATATTCTACAAAACTCTTAAGTTAAAAGCATTTATCTCTGAAACCAAAGTGATGAAGATATCACCCAGAACAATATAACAGAATATACAAAAAATACCTTCTTTTGAACCACTGAAATCAACGATAAAAATGTGTTTTCTAAAATTCTGCAGATGACAATATGATCTGCAGAGCTAAACAATCAAGATTATCTTAATTCACACCTCCAAATGTAATTACTAAATGTAGCATTTTGAAAAATAAATACTAATTGGAATTACGCAGACTATTTAGAGGATTTAGACTATTGCTTAATTATGGTGCATTGCTATTGGAGTCTTTTGACTTATAATTTGAGACAATCTGAGTTATATCAAGAACAAACTCTCCAAATCCTGTTTTGAATTTCAAATCCACCCAGAAACACTAGAATTGCAAGAAACAAGTCACTTCCTAGCATATACTTGTTTGATCAGAATGAAATATAAACTACACAGCTCTCTCTATACTTTCTCATTTGAATGGGCAGCTTTGAACTAGGAGTTGGACTAAACGATCTCTAGAGGTTCTCTCACCCTAGTTATTCTTTTATTCTGTTCTGTGACCTGTCTATTAATGACCAGTTAATTTCTACCCTGACACACACCTATTCAGCAGCTGTATTTGGGTCAAAGTCACTCTTGGTTCATCGTTCTCCTTAAGTGACCTCAAATGCTACTAAGCATTGGACCAAAAAACTACATGACAGAAGGAACTTTCATTAACAGATTTGTTCTTAAAACAAACACCAGCAAAATCAGAGAAAGAAAAATGCGCCAATGATAATACATCATGGAGTTAAAACTTTCATAGTATTATACAGAAGTGTGAAAATATGAATAAAAAATAAAGACAAGGCCAAAAGTTATGAGAACCTTATCACACAGGAGAACAAGCTTCCCACTAGCAAAGTGAATTGAGAATCACTAAGTGCTACACTGATGACCTATAGCAACACAAGAAAATTTGCCAAAGCACAAAACAAATCCAAAACACCCACTTCCAAACCTCCAAAATAAACAAACATCAGGTTCCTTCTTTGGGCTTAGAGAGAAAGAAACCTCAGTATCCTGAGGAAAGGAACTGTGAATACAGAGGACATGCTTTTTTTATTTTTTAACATTTTATTTATTGATTCTTAACAGAATTCTGGGCTTGCTAAAAAAAGAATTAGTTTTAAAATCCTGTTCATCTGAGAGTCTGATTGGTTGTGACAAATAAAGAGCAATCATGCTATTGAACCAACCACACAGTTGGACAGAGGCTAAAAGCAGGCTTTAAGGAAAACACTTTAGTCTCTGGGTGTCCATCTGACGTGCAGGTAAGTCTTGCTCGCACAGGTAAAGGAAAGAAAACCTGCAGTCTGAGATGAGCAATACATCTTTCTAATTTATCAATGACACTTGATATTCCTGAACAGTACTGTCTGTCATAGGATGTTACTAGATACAAATCTTAGATACAAAGCACTAGCCTTGTTAAAAATTCAATTGTTCATATATCACCTAGCAAATAACTTAGTACATATACCACAATTAATCCATCTATCTTATTCTATCTTAAGAAAACCCACTTAATTAGAGAGTAAATGACAGCTCATAATTTTCTAGACTATTTAAAGCATATTAGTTGGCAATTATCAAACAAGGACATGTTCTTAACCTCACTAATTTGTTTCTTTCATTTGAAGAAAATAATGTACAATGGTTAGTTGAAAGTCTTGACAAGTGGTCATGAAAGAATATTAGAAAGCAGAATGACAAGTCTGAGTTAACATCCCAACACCATTTTTCTTCAGACTAGAAATGTAATAAATTAAATTACAAGCACTCTACCCATTTTACTTTACAGAACTTCAATACCATATAAAAATTGCTCTTTTCTTCCCTTAAAAATGTAATAAATTCATCTCATGTTTTGAAATCACAATATGGTTGAAAGCTACAAATTTTTCAATTCCTTACCTGTATTGCAGCTCAGAATTAGGATGGTACCAAATGAAGTCTTACAAAGCATGTATTTTCTATAGTTTGGTTTTCTCTCAGTGTTTGCCTATGGTTCTGTGATATTTCAGGTTTGTTAAGCAACCCAGGATTATTTAGCATACAAGATAATTCACTGCATGTTAGGACATCACCAGCACAACTTCTTCTGGGCAATTAAAAATTAAATTATGGAGGGTTATGAAATAAACCAGCTACAATGCTTACATTTTCATCACTGATGGCAAGAGATGACCTCCAAAGTTGGAGTCATCTGTTATGTATATATCCCAATCAACAACCCTCAATAACTTTAAATATTTTCAAAGGGTAATATGATACAATATTCAGTAGAAAGCTCATGCAGGAAAGAAGTCTGCTGGCACTAAAGACAAAGTAGATTCTTTATACTAAAAATTCCTTTTCTTCAAATTTCTGTTTACAATATATAGCACATTGTAATCATCACAAACACTGCTGGACTTCACAAACTGATGAAGCTGCAAGTGAGCAACCCATATATCACTATGAACTAAGAGGGCAACAAACTACTGAAAAATAAATGCTTGCATTAATTTGGTTTTCCTTTAAAAAATGCTTCCAGTTTTGGAAAACTGTATTAACTATTTTGCCAGTAGTTTTGAAAAGGGACACCTATTGTGTTATACAGAGCTAAACTTTGTCAGACTCCTGTAGCATTTTGAAGATAACATGTCAATAATTTACAAGGTTAGAAAAATAAAGTGCTTCTTTTTTCCCTTGATAAATGGACTTATATACTGGAACCTGACATTCATCAGGCCCACTAATAACACCTGTGCATCTCAGCAGTTCAGACAAAGAAAGCTTTTGAAGACGCTTATTCCTGGGGTGAAGCTTGGTAAGGACACTTGCCATTGTGAAAACAGGAGGAATACATGATACATATGTTTGGGCAAAAAACTTATACTGAAAAATGATATGTTGTCTTTCCTCCTCCAAAAGTGAATGGCCTCAATATAAAGATAAAAAAATTAAACCTGAATGATCTAAAGCTTTAGGCAATGCTGTGAAAGCTACCACAGCTCTGAGTGCAAGAATGAGTGTCACACACTGCAGCAGGATGTTAGAACCAAAGGCTGTGAACAGCTGTCTTCAGAGAGGTCTCTTATCCCATTTTATTGCTTTACAGTGCATGCTTTCTGGACCTCTAAAGGGATATTCCTGGTGACTCCTGGTCCAAGCCAGAGCCAGCCAAGCACAGATGCAGACTCAGTCCATGGCTATTACTGGATTTCTAAGGAGTGACTCTTGTGATAAAAAGATCAGTTTTCCATTAATTCTTCTAAAGAGAAAATCAGCATAGCCTTGTATTTGCTTCCTACATCAGGAATGATCTGTTAGTATAATTAAGAGCAAGTTCACCTTTGATTTTATCCTTTGGCAGTCCTGAGCATGCAGGGGTAGAACAAAGATTACTGTCGAAATGCTAGAAGTGTCACAGCTAAATTAATTTACAACTAATAAAGAAAGATAACCAAGAATGCATTAGAAAGAAACATTTCACACAGGTAGAGGAAGATGTGGGACCTTTTAATCACTTAATGTAAAGGATTTTATAACACATAAAATGGCTGAAGAGCTAATGTTTAAACATATTATTTAAACAATAATTTAAACTAATTATATGGTCAAACTAATTATATGGTCAACTTCCACTCCATCCAACTCCCCCATCAGCTTCTATTCCATTCCTTTTCCAGTGAAACCACATTTATGCAAGGCTTTAAGAAACCAGTCTGATGTTGACAAAATATATTGTAACAATAGGTAGCATTTACTACCAAATATATCCTGAAAGCTTTTGTTCCTCAAAGGTGGGAAGATGAGCTACCCAGTAATAATTACCCTAAAGAGATTAGTTGCCATCATGTCTGATCTCATAATTATGAGCTGCAAAGTATTAATGCCATATATTCATCTGCATACAGTAGAAGGCAAGGCACATGTTTATACAAAATACGAAGGACAACAAGGACATTACTTTAGCCTGTCCCACATCATGGGTAGGACTCCGTATATCACAATGAGTTAATGACTTGGTAATCATTCAGATAAGGGTTTAGGAACACATTAACCACTCATCCACCCAAAACTCTGCTACAAGGTAAGAGGCTGCAAGGATTTGCGACAACTGAAGAACACAATTAAATGTGAGGACAGATTTTACTATAGAGCTTTATCTTTTATCTCCCATGGAGATCTTTTAAAAATGTTCATGTAACTGTCTGCATTTGCCTCTAAGTATGCTGCTGGATCTTGATCACACATTAGACTCAAGCACAACCTTGCAATATTTTAAAAATACTTCAGAAGTAAAAAATAACTGTAACTATGAGCCATTTTTAAGTGTGAATTTGCATATAACAGACAGTGCTGTAGCTATAATTTTCAGTTATGTATTTCTCTGTCTGCCTCTCATTTTCTGCTGAATCATGCACATCTATGAAAGTGGTGGTGGTAAGACAAAAAACCCTGTGTGTATTAGATTTAGAGGACTGATGTATTTTCATGGGCTGCATTTATACTGAATGCCTACTTGATCCTTGTTTTCCCATCTTTGTTCATTGTGGGAACAAACTGTTTAAAAACCAGAAGTTTTTTTTAAAAATCAAGAAGCTAGGCTTCAGTTATTACTTTAGAAATATTTCTTCTGGTCTTAAAAAGAGAAAGTAATTCCTAACTTACTTTCAAGACTGAGTTTTCCTGACTTTGAATGTGGATGCTGTAGACCACAAGAACCCTAAAAGGCATAAAGATGCTACCCTTAAATTAATCTGTTATAACACAGTGAACATGTTTTTATGACCCATTTGCCACCTGCTTCTACACAGTGGTTAAACACCTATGCTGGGACTGGCTGGAATACAAAGCTCTCTATCACACCATTGACTAGAGAAGTATCTGTCCAAACCTATTGCAGGACACAACAAAATGCTTGTAAAGTCTTTGGATGCTGCAAGGACCAGGGATAAATACTGGGGTAGGGCTAACAGTTTTCATCACAATATCTGTCCTTTGAGAGAAGCAGACATTTTGTAGCCCTGGGTAAATAAAGAGATGGTTAGGTATTTATTTGATTCAGTTCTTTGTTTACTCACGGAGAGGCAATCTTGAGACTTTGAACTCCTGTGCTTTCCGAACTATGTCTGCCAGCTGACCCACAATTACTAAGAGAAGATTCCTATCCCATGTCAGATGTGAAGCAAAACAATGTAGTTAATTATCTCCTGTATACTTGCTCTGCTCCCTCATCTCTGAGACACACATAAAATTCTATTATGTCCAGTAAATGTTCCAGACACAGAGGTCAATTTCTAATGATGTACATGCCTCATTTTCAGTTGGTTTCTATCCTTCACCTCTCTTAGTCCAAACAGAGGTTCCCGGTTCCTTCATTTTCTTGGAATGGAAATATGGAAATATAGCACATTCCATGATCAACCATCATGGTTTTCTAAGCCTTTTTCCCATGGCTGAACATGGTCAGCTTAGTTTTTTAAAGGTTTTTTTGTCATATGAATATATAATTAAATGCTCCTGGTTTCTCTCATCGTTAATTATTTCACTGATCATTCACTGCCATTCCCAGCATTTATGGTTTTCCTGGTAATTTTCAGAATCTAGTCAGATCTACATTTTTAGTACTGTCTTTGTTTCAAATTATATTTTATAAATACTGATATTACCTACCTGGGATAAAAAAAAAAAAACCTAAAAACAAAGTCTGTCTTGTGTTATAACCTGTTTGTTTAATTCTTATAAATCTCCATAATGTAATTTTCAAAAGGCACTTTCTATACCAAAAGGGAAAATTACAATGTGCACAAAATCAGAACTACCAGCATAAAAAATTCTAATATAGCCTGCTGATTAAGCTACGAAAAATTATACAAGTGTAATCCTCAATCATTAGCTGTTATTTATGAAAATCTTATTCAGTTATTTTCAAAAGCAATCAGCATCCCAATAAACTTTGAACTACACTTGCCATAAGCATCCTGCCACGTCAGGCTCTGGTTTCATGTATACAAATAATTATTCCAATTAAGTCTGGAAAATGCCTTGTTAATCTACTGTGTATGGAACATTAACTGCCTGGAAGATATGAACAAGTAGGTCAGAAGAAAACTGTCAAAAACAGAAACAAAAGGTCCTTTTAAAACATTTTTTATACATGGAAGCAAGAAAAGTTACAGTCATGGAGTAAAATGGAAGCTAAATGTTCAATGGTTAGTGTAATTTTAATTAGCTACAATGGAAAATATTGAGTTAGTATTGTTCATGAATACCGATGGATTTCTTTCTGCAAAAGGTAAGTTAAGAATGTTTTGAAAACTTCGTATTGACACTGCACAGCTGTTGCCATGGTCTGAATTTATGGGTAACAGCAACTGCTGCAATCCTTCTCACTATCAAGGCAGGGTTGAGAAAAGCCCACAGCAGGGAAAGGAACAATGGGAGATTTGCTAAATAGGAGCGGGAATAGGTAAGTATTTTTTCATTAAAGCAGAACACACGCATGAGAGGACCGAACAAAGGCAGATAAAGAAAGGAGGCAGAAAATGGGCGAAACAGTTGAAAAATTACAATGAAGGATGAAACAGATAGAGGTAGCAGTATAACCTGCCTCACAGTAAGATACCAAAAATAGCACTGAATAGGCAACCTGGGAATGTTTCTGTCTGTTCCTCTCTGTGTGTGGTCCCAAACTGCTTGTGATGTTGGGAAAAAATAAGGTATAATGAAAAAAGAGCTGGAAGGCATTAGCTGATAGAAATCTCATATTCTTATACTTTAAAGTGATAAACAGAAGATTTTACTGTTTGCAACGAGGACAGGAGGTGTGAGATAATGTAGCAGCATTCTAACATATGTTATGGCATTGCTCATATATCTGAATTTTGGCAAACGCTAGGAGATAATCTAGAAAAATACTAACAGCCTGTGCATTAACACTACATGGTGGCTCAACATCAGAAAAGCGAACAAGGGTGGTAAAGTAACATCCCTATGAATAGCAAAAGGAAAAATATATGAATACTACCATAGGTATAGGTTATCCCTGAGAGATCAAAATCCTGTGTTGGCTGATGACAATGAATAACAAAAATTATTAAATTGAGTGTTCAGGTTTAGTTTTTACTCCACGTCTAGAGCAATTCTTGCCCTTTCTTCACAGGGTTAAGGTATTTCACCTCCTTCTACTTTACACTTCCTAGACTGAGACTGACTGTAGAGATAAGCTCTTAGAGCACCTTCATTGCCTCAGTTTTAGCTCTAAGTATCTACAGATAGCATCATGTTCATATCAAATCTCTCAGACCTGCAGCAACTTGGCACCTGCTGGTACTGCACAAGCAAAATGACTCCCTCTGCTGTAGAAAAGGGAAACATTCTGCGACAAGGAGTAACTTATTCTTCCCACTTCCTCATAGGAAATCCAGGTGATCAGGGAAATGCACAGCTATTGTTTCACGGTAACAGTCCTTCCTCACCGTTTTACCGTGTTCAATACATATTGTGATGATTGGGTGCCCCACTTCTCGAGTTTAGCATTTCTTGACTCTCAGATTCTGAAGGACCTCATACACCTTATTAAACACTTGAGGACACCTGATAGATAGATAGATAGATAGATAGATAGATAGATAGATAGATAGATAGATTTAGTTAGTAAGTTAGTTAGCTATTTATTTATTTATTTATTTACTTACTTACTTACTTAAAATGTGTGCATATGTATGATCAATACAGATTCTAAAGTCACTGAAATCTTGATATAAATTAGTTTCTTCTGCTACAAATCTCTCATTAGTCCTACCTTTGACTATCTCGTTCTTAGATATTGCAGACTCATGATTAGTAACACAATGTAACAGAGATGGGCTCTCAGAGCCTCACAGATCATAACACTGTATTACTTTGCTATAAAAGCATTAGATTCCTCCATTCTGAAAATGTCTTTTATGTAAATCCAATTCCCATATAGTCCTACTTATGACTAGACTGAAACTGCTAGTGAAAGACACTGCGTGAACTTCACACTGTGCTCTGACTTGGTGAGAACTACTGAAATCAGCTAATAACTAACTAAATAATTCTGTTTGCAACCTAATGGCATGTCACTGGGAGAAAAGGTTTACGTCCTAATACTTGCAATGGTAACAAAGATGAAACTCCAAGAGTCACTATGTATTGTATTATATTGGAACATGTTTTCAGCAGGTCTAGGGAACGTGCATCACATCTCCTGGAAAAGTATGCATAAAACAACTAACATTTATTTACTGTGACCACACAGACATTATATGTGGAACTAGTGAAGGCAGCTTACCCACATGAACATTCTTATTGACCCAAGTTTCCTTTCTGACATTCATAAGTGTCTCAGCTAGCTGTAAGTTTCAATACTCCTATACCAGAAGCAGAAATCTTTTCCACTCTTAGTAACATCTGTAGACTCCTTCCATAACAAGAAATTTTAGACATTATTATCCCAAAGATAGGAACACTGACATCAAGGGTGGAAGAAGGCTACCTACAACTCATAATTCTTCTTATTGAAACATTTCACATTGAAGAGTAACAGGATGAAAAATATTAGCATTGAGTCAAATTTCTAGAGTGGGCATCAGTTTTAGACGCCTGGGTCTAGTTTCTTTCTATTTCCTCTGTGCCCTCTCAAGCCTTATGGGTAAGGGCTGATGGTATGACATTTAGGATTATTTGCTGCTGTCAGCGAACAGTGAGGAAATCAAGAGCAAGAAAATCTCAGGCCTAGTTTTCATCACAGACAATTTAAATTTTCTCAGCCTCTGAAAGTGGGCTATAACTTCATAGTAATGCATAAAACTATTTGTTGTTTCCTATTCTGCAAAAGTCTCATATTTCGTATGGGCCTGGAGTTTACTGAAGCTCTGTACCAGGCTTCTTTAGAAACAGTCCTTTAATTAGTACTTCCTACCAGCTGACTGAATGGTTGAGGCTTACCCTAAGGGAGGACTGAATTAACATGAGGACTTCTCTCTGCTGCGAGGAGAGAGGCAGTCACCCAAGCTGCCTATCTGCATGAGCTGCCCTGTGGTGGATGGTACAGAGAATGACTCTACACACCTCATTTTGAAATATGCTTTGCATGCTCCACCCCCACATCCAGGTTGCCAGTTTCTTCTGGGCCTTGATAATATATAGGGGAAGGTGAGAATTTCCATATTTTGTAAGAGAAGAGTCAAGATTCAAAACAGCACAGCAGAAGTAACATTTCACTCAATGCAGAGCATTCACTTTCATACAATGGCAGGAGCTACAGGCTCTCTGAGCATGCATTCATTCATTCATTCATTCACTCAGTCATTCATATCCTGCTCCTTAATCACCTCTTGAAGGTTTCATCATATCTTTAAAATTTATCTTAGGCAGAATTGTGTTTTCTATCTTTCTCCAAATCTGAGTAAGTCCAAATAATAGAACAGCAACTCTACCAAGGCCGCAGTTCATAATTTTTAAATAAATGTTTAACAATTTTTTAAAACTAGGATTTTTTGCAAAATTGCTTCTTGAAAGACGTAACTGACATGTATGTTTGCATTTTTGCTCAGGTTGAAGAAGACATAGTTTTCAAATATGTAAATAGAGTAAGTATAATTCTGCACCATGCATTTCTGTCAAAGTCAGTGGTAGGATCAGCTTGGCTTGCCATCTTGGTAGTCATTGCAGACATTACAGTAATGGATGATGATGCCAAGTCCTACTGTAGTTTGAGGACTGGATAGCTTAAAAAACATAATCATTTTGTTTAACAAAAAGAGGATGACATAGTTCCCCATATGCTTTTTTTTTTTTCCATTTCACCATTAGACTTTAATTTTGCATCAATGGCCAGAAGAATTGCAGGCCATTTGTACACAACTATCGCTGTAAGCAGCTTGGGAATGTTCAAATAATCCAGAGAAGTATCTTCTACATATATAAAAAGCAGCTCAGCAGTGCACTTAGGAAAAATCTAAATAGAGAATTTAGCATAAGTTTGTGTCATTTGTAATATTCTGCACGTACTGTAGTGATGGCCCCGGAAATTTAAAGTGGACAAGATGTATCAAGCAAAGTATACAAGAACAAGCCATGTATAAAGTGCTTGTTCATGAATTCTGCCTGGGAATTCTCAGGCAAAGCACAGTAGCCATAACAATAGTTCCATTAAGATTGTAATCAGGTTTACAGTTCTTTGAAAAGAAGAACTTTATTCACTAGTATGGCTGTACTGAGACACTGTGAAGTATGTTTTCATACTTTAATTTTTCAAATACACAAATCTTTTCCTCAATTTACTACAAAACTGAAAACCTTAGTCTAGCAATTTTTTTTTTTTACTTTGTGTATTTATAGTATTGTTGAATGAACTTATACTGGAAAGGAATGAAAATGTTTTACAAATATCTAGCCTTTTGTGTCTTTCCAGTGAGTTTCACCAAACACCAAACACTTGGTGAAACACCCATTTTTGAATGGTTTGCAAATGCTCCATTAACTCTGGAAGCTGCAGACACACCTCGAATAACAGGCTGAATGTTGTGAATCACTATTCCCCACCACTGACTGAGAAATGAACCACTGAGAGCAATCACAAATCAGGCACAGCCTTGGAACAGCAGCTGACAGGCAATGTGCTGAAAAGGTTTAACTGCCATCTACAGATATGAGTAACTACTGCACCCTCAGCAATTAAAAAAACCAACAAAACCCAAAACTATAAACCTAATAAACACCCAGTTCAGATATTAGAGGAAAACTAATTTTCTAATTATCTAATTAGCTAATAATCATCACTTCACATATGCATAAACCAGTCAAACTAACAAGAAAAATTTCCCAGTTTCAATTTTTTTTCTGGTAAAAATGCAACTATACACAGAAACCCCAGCTTTCTTCATCCTTTAGAGTGGCTTGAGATCTAATAATTACAAATCCAGTGTCTACTATTGCCTGGATGTCACCAAATAAAATGAAAAATACCAATGTTTTCCTTGTATTTAAACTATGAATCATGAAGTGCCAATTTTCAGTTAGTCAATTTTCTGTTAAAACTGTCTGAAATAGCTCCTCTGAGTCATTAGTCAGCAAAACCACAAAACTTTTTATGACATTGTAAATTTCTAATCATATGTATACTGTCCAAATGCTTGTACGTGGGTATAGCTCTATATACATCATCTATATGGAGTCTTCTGTTAAATTTAGGTTTCCTAATCAGGGTAGTTCACAATACGGAGAACATAAGCCAACATATCACAACACAAGTAATTGTATAAAGATTTTCCTTCAGCTGTTCAGACCAGCTAGCTACTTCAGTTCACTTTCGTCAAAAATATCCACTCTCTTTTCATTCTGCGCTAAAGCAGCTTTCCCTTTTTTTGACAGCTGCTGCCAAGCTGTTATTACTTTCCTTCCAAGATAGCTCACTGTTAAGCTGCTACCCTGTGAAACTCCTCTTTCAGGTTTTGTTCCAAACTTGCAAAATCATTGCATGGCAAAAGGAAAAAATGTCATGAGAGTCACTGATTTCAAGGCTTGAGGATGAATAACAAAAGGACTTTGAACCATTCTAAGTAGTATCTCTGTGATTAAACTAAATTATTACATTTGCACACCACGCTAACTTGTTTACAAGAATTATCCTGCACAAGTCAGAATTTAATATAAAAGTTCAAAAGCAGTGTATTTAAACAAAAAACAGCTCACAGACAGAAAAGCCTGTGGCCCCCAAGCTGAAGTTCACTTTCAAAATCCATCAGCAGCACTTTCAAAATTCTTCAGTAGATAGAATTGAGCACAGGGGACTATTTTCTCACATTGATCTATCATCCCGAATCAAGTGAAATCCCAACTCAGGATATGAATTTTGGATTAATCACAAGTATCATATGCTGAAACTTTAAACTTTACATTTTCCAAAAACATTTACACTGCAGGAGGTCTGTTCAAATATGTCTAAGAAAATCAGGAAAAGGAAAGTAAATATGTACTTACTTTACATTTTGAGACTTAAACCTTTTTTCTTACCTGAGTTCCCAAACAAGCAACCATCATATGAGTAAGAAGTTTAGCTGCAAACATGGCACATCTGGTGCAGAAGAGGTGGGAGATGATAGCCAAAGTAAATCCTACATAGAAACAACAATCAAAAAAAGAAAAAAGGAAAAATTTTAAGTTTACAAACCATGCTGTATATCCAGAAGATATCTCTAGAAGATGCAGATAATCTAAAAAAACAAACAACCAAACAATCAAACCTTACAGAAAGAGTATGTTCCCTTTGGTTCGCACAGGGATCACTCATGCATTTATTAGGCAAGTACTCTGCCATTAGCTTGGAAGACAAAAACATTACATAATGTAAACTTTCGGGTTTGTATGTGTGTAATTTTTGCATGATATGGATGATTGTCATAATAAATATGAAGCAAAGACTTCAGGGTTCATATTACGGCATAAAAAATGCTTTTAGAAACAAACAAACTAATTAATTAATTAATAATTGCCTCCAGTTGTGTAGCACTGCTTTAGGAGCTATAACCTTCCACATGCATTTAATCAGTGCTGAGCACAGAAATCTTTTACAGCAGTAGTCAGAAAAAATGACACCACTTTTCATTTCACTAAGTAATTGTGAACATGAAGAGAACAAAAATGGGAATGGCCAGTAAGTAGTTCCTGGAAGAAGGTCCCTGGGAAAGATAAGCCATCAAGGAAAACGCTGCTAAATCTCATGTGGAGTTAATTGTGCACTTCTACAGCCCAGGTAGGGTTTGGATAATCAAAGCACATCTTTTACGCTCTCTTGAGACTGACTGTTTGCTCAGCTATAAGTATTTGTAAATATGAATGAAACAAATCATTGTCAAAAGCATTATTTCTAAATTTTTCAAAAATTACTTAGTGATATTTATATATCTATCTACACATTCTATCTTTTCTCTATTTTTTTTTATATTCTTGATACCTAGGTGGAGATGTTAAGACAAATTCATAATATCCTTTTAGCTCTTAAAACTAAAGCAATTTTTTACTTACTGGATTTATTTAATTCTAGTAATCTATATCATCAGGTAAGGAAAGACCTTCAACCCGCTAAAGGAGTTGAAAGGCCTTGCAAGGCATTTGCAACTAAACTAAACTATTTAATTTTTTAAACACATTCTTATAACACATCTACAATAAAAGACTAATTCTGAACAATTATCTGTGGGTCTTTTTTTATTTCAATTCAGCAAAATACTTATCTTACTTTGTGTCATTTTTTTTTCTTCAGTTTCTGTAGCATTTTGTATTCTATGGCATCTTTGTCTCATCAATTTACTTTTTTACCCTGTAAGCCAGTAATTGTATTTTAAAATCTGCTTATTTTTATCTGTTAAAAACTTCTTTCCTTATTGTTAAATAAAAATCATCAGTTTATGTGAACCAGATGAAAAACGGAGTGTTCTCCTTCTTTGTCTTCTTTTTTATGGCTGAGGTTTTAAAATAATTAAGGAGCCTGGATTTAATCTTTTAAGGTAGTTTGCTGAGAAGGGATAAAGAGGGGATCTAGCTGCTTGCACTGGTTTTATTATTTACTGGTTTCATTATTTATTATAATGATGATTTAGTAAAGAAGTCATAAGCTTCACAAGAAGCAGATCCAGAACTTCACTGAAGTGTCTTCAAGTTAGATTAAGAATCCCTTCAACATATTTTCTTACTAAGCCCATTATTTCTACTGTCTATCAACACAAGAGGTCATTTTCAACCTAAATATTTCTGAAGTTTTAAGAAAAAATTTACTTCCATGGGGGATTTGCTGCAACGTAACAGTAAACTTGCTGCAATGTGAGAGGCATAAATTCCATCTCCTTCAGAAGCCAAGTGCTGTCCAGAACTTAGATCCCCTGCTTCCTGTTCAACATTCTGTACCTTCTGCAAATGCTGTTGAGGCTGCTATTAAAGAGTCATGATCCTCATTGGTTAAACTCTCAGACTTCTCCCAAGATGTTAGCTGCAGTTAGGCAGCAGAGTGTAATGGGATCTATCTCTCCTGGTTATCACTTCTGAGTGTAAATTGTCAATTAAAATTTTCAAAGAGATTGGACAAAGAGGATGACTGTACTGCTGCTAGAGATACAGGTGAATTTAGGATTTTTAAGTTTCTTCCCACAAATGAATGACATATTTCTCCTTTCTACCATTCAAAAAACATCACAAGGAAACATATTCCTTTGCTAACATTTTTTACCCAGTGGCAAAATTTGTCACTCAGCAAACTTCAGGCAAGATAGCACCTTAAATACCATGAAGTGAACACTCCTTCAGTATTCCACCAAATAGAAAAGATTGACATCAGTTACTAAAAACATTAATAATCCATCAGTTTGACTAGTAATCAGTTGTTATTAATGAGAAAATCCTCTTAAATCAACAGACCTGAAATGCAGATGAATCCAGAAGAGAAAAAAGCCTCATTGTATGAAGACAAGTTATCTGTTTGGGCGTAAACTGCATAAGTGGACATATGAGAACAGGAACATTCCACATAATTTGATGTGTCATCAATCACTTTGCAGAACCCACTATCAGACAGCCAGCTGCAAAAAAACGGTTCCACAGAGTTGGAAACGGACTTGCATAATTCACATGGTAAGCAGGCTTGAAAATTGTTGTATTCCCCAAATACCAAGTTCTCTAAACTACTGCAATAGAATGTTTTCTGTAATCTTTCAGTTGCAGTGCTCAGAATAGCACATTTATACAAGATTTAAGTATTGTTTATTGCCTTTTTTTTACATTTATTATTAAAAATATTTGTAAATATATTAACATGAACTTTTTTTCCACTGGGGAATTTTTGTGCCCACATTTTTAAAATTTCTGATAGACTTCTACATCTGCCTGACTTTTCAAATAGTTTGCTACTTAACTTTGCTCAATACCTTACCCATTATGGAGAACATTTTACACTGCTATTTGCTGTTTAGAAACTAAACCCCATGTTTTGGGATTTTTTTCAGTATTGCTGAAATGATTTTGACAAAGGGTATTACCAGTGACACCCTAATCCGTTTCAAAGGGAAATCACGTATAGATAAAATGAGAGCATATAGGTAAATTCTGATGACTCTCCTTCTGAAGACATAGTTGGTCTAATGAAATTGCATCTAAACCAAGTAGATCTCAACAGGATACAGAACATAATTCTCTACAAATTCGTTAATATTAATTCAGTGATGGAATTCCGGGATTTATGGCCTGTTACTGTGACTTAGCGCATCATTACATAAACTAAATGGTATTTCAGTGGAAAAAGTAAGGGGAGAAGTCTGAGATATACCCGATCTAAAATAGCTACTCTTTCTTTATAAGGAGAGTTTTAGGCACTAGTAAAGAGGCCTGAAAAATTAGGGAAAAAAGACAGGAAAGATATCAAACTTATACTTGCAAATTATTTAATTGCAGTTATCACATCTAAGGCAAATACACAGCTTCATGGTAGAATTGGAAAATCAAACAAATCAATAAAATAACCTTTCAGCAGCTTGATTCCAGAGGAGACATAGAGACTTTTGTGGAACAATCCGACTTCCTGTAGCAAAAATGCGATAAATTACTTCATTGTTATTTTTCAAAGGCTGTGAACTCCGACCCTTCAAGCTCATAGAAAAAACCTGAAATAACATGTACAATGTAAGGATAAATTTAATACTAAAATTCAATAGTGTTCATTTTAAATAGAAATGACTATAAGAATATTCACAATATTAGAAATATATTATGATGTTTTGAACAATACCTAGATTAAAAAAAAATTTTGAAAAAACAAGCTGCATTATCATCAAACCTTGTTCTTCAGGGCAAGTTCTTTATCTCCTGTAAGGAACCACTGCTGACTGCTGTATTCTGTGAACTGCACAGATTCACAGTTCTCTTCTTGAGGAGGTGATAATAAAACAGAGACCTCTAGTAAATGTTCAGGTACTTGAATAGAATCCCCATCTTTTCCATTAAATCTGTGTCCATTGATTTGCTGAGGAAACCAGTTGTGAGCCATTATTGCAATGTACGGGCAGCTGTCAAGGATATTTCGGCCTCTGTTGAAATGGAAATGCAATAGGCTGTTAAGTAGAACAAAGCTTCACTATTTGTTACATAATGACTCTAAAATGTGTTTGTGTTAATACTTTACTCTTTCACCATTTTTAGCCTGATGACACACTGCTTCGGTTTCTGCGCAAAAAAAAAAGAGGGGTTGAATCATGTGTTTTGGTTGCTCCATTTCCCTTCTAGGATTTGCTCCCTTTGAGCTGCAACTGAAACTCCTCCATGGTAAACTAGGTTATCAAAACATTCATCTTTATAACTTGATGTACAGATGAGTCTAAAAGGAGAGGCATTGAAATGGATGATCTTGGTTTATCTCTTTTCCCCAACAGATGATGCAAAAAAAAGCTTGGAATAAAGAATTGTAACTTTCAAGTTCTGAACACTGAACACACATTCAACTACCAGTTTCTTAATAGATTCACAGAGGGAGAAACTAACTGTTTAAAATCATCTGTCTCATAAAAGAGAATAATCTCATTTTGCAGTCACTCATTTCCCCTGCCCATTGGCCTGACAAGGGGTTATTTTGCATGTGCAGATAAAACCAGCAATTTGAAACGATGGGTAGTTTTAAAAATTTTTAAATGGTGTTCAAGTGAGCAATACCAAACTCACATGAATTACAAAATGCCAGTAGAAATTTCTGGTTGCTAACTCTTACCCAAAGCTTAGAACATAGCTCTCCAGCATAAATATTATTTGTTTGTTTTGTCTTTGTTTGGCCACATCAGAAGATGCCCATTGGCCATGGTTAGCCAACAGGTGAGGGGTGGAGATGAGATTTGGTTAGACCACCTTTTCTAGACCCCTCTGTGTGTGGAGAAAGTAGGACTCTCCTGAAAAAAATAGCTGCTTGGTCATTCAGGATGCTGTGAGATGCCAGTCTTGAGCGACCAATGTCCTGAACCACCTGCATGCAGGGTTGGGTCTGCAGCTTCCAGCGCTTCCTATCACCTGCCATTTTGACCCTCATGGGTCGCTACAGGGCTTTGCAATGTAGGTGATCCCTTTGGGCCTGAGCAATGGATTTTTTTAGGTGAGGCACAGCGTGCACAGAACTGGCCCCACCCTTTACTCCTGAGGTTCATCTGACAGGGCTGAGCAAGCTTGGACAGTGACAGCGAATACCTCAGGATGTAGGTTTGGTTAGAGTATCCTTCTCTTAGATAGATGGCCTTACAGGACTAAGAGAGCTCCATGTGCCTGGGTTTGGAGTTGGAGTTGTCCTTCTCCTGAGATGGTTGCCAGAGGGCTGGCGAGCCCATCCTGACCATGGACACACTTTGTCTGACCCTTCAACTGAGACCTGTCTGGCATGTGAGATCCTGCCAGAGGCACAAACCACCGCTAGCATAGCACACAACCTCATGAGGGCACGCAAGCCTCTCCCCCACGACAAAGGGGTGTCCCCAGAGAAGACTTTTTCATATAGGCAACATATTTGATGGTAGATAAGTTCCTTCTCTGAAAATGTAATTTAAATTTTCAATACAGGCAAGTTGCCATGTATTTCCAAAACAAATTCAAGTTTACTAACCTTTCTCCTGCTGATCCACACTTTATCCCAGTCAACAGAGAAAATGTAAACTTCTCAGTCACCTCAGCAAGCAGGCTATACCCCCTTGTGTCCTCACGTTTTGGGCTAGCCAGAGCACAGAGTATCTCATAGAAAAGACTTCTGCTTTTACTTGTGAGTAACTGTTTTTCACCTACACCTGTAACCTAGTGAGAAGAGAAGAAATCATTTAGTGCAAAAGAGTCTGTTTGTAACATTTCCTCACACTGAATGGTTTAGTGGCATCCTCATTGTGATTCCAATATTCATTCTGAAAGTTCAGTATATTTTTCCCACATTCTGATCACTGCTACCAAGGCATAAGACACAACCCGTCAAGACTCCATAAAGATACGCTTACTAGGAATTTTATTATTAAAGAAAGGATGTGGCATTTTTCATTCTTTCACAAACCAAAGATTGCTGAGTCCTGAGAATTTTTTACATTATTTTCTGTGTTGCAAAAATCATAAATGAATTAATATTGTTATAATACTTTATGTCTAGGTATTTAGACACTTTCCAGCTCCTGTGCTAAATATGAGTCCATAAGAGACAGAAAGCCACGAAACTAGTCCATAGTTTTCACAGAACTCAGTGCAAAGCTTAAGTGCTCAGCTACCCTGGCAACCCAATTCCCAAAGCTGCTGCAGGAATAAAGACTGGTGCCTGGTTAAGAATACAGCAGACTCCAGCTGATTGTTGTAGGATTTGCTTGTGTGTTGACATCAGCTGTAAAGATATGAGCAGGACTTGTGCCAGGACTAAAAGCAACAAAGATGTGGTCTGGAAGTCAAGAAAATATAAGCTCTATGAAACCAAAGGGAAAATTTTGCACAATAGAAAATGTAGAACTATAGGTATGTACACAATACTAGTCACCCTGCTCAACTTATTTGATTTCTGATTTTCTTGCCATCATCCTAAGCACCAGAGAAACTCCTTCCTTGGTTGAGGGACTTCACAATTTCTACTTTTACTTTTACAGTCTGTGCCCCTGAGTCACTGCTGTAGATGTGATCTGCCCCGATTTTATCACAGGCCTATGGGTTATCATACTCTTATTAAAGTCATTGGTTATTCAAGAAAAAGAAGGATGTGCTTACCTTATCTATTATATGCACTACAGCAGTAAGTTGCTCTTCTGTAGTTTCTGTAGCCACTTTGACATTCAGATTCTGAAGGATTCTGTGTAAAATGGTGTCATCAAGAGGCTGATGCAGTTGATCAATCAGCCCCCAAACTGGCAAGGAATCCAAATCTGAGACAATGGTGACGTTAGAAATACTGTACAGGTCATCTACCCTGGCACCACCTGTGGGATTGGAAAGTACAACCTGGAAACGTTTAGGAAATGGGTTTAAAGATTCTGTCTTTGGAGTCAGGGTCACATCTAGGAATGCACTTCTCTGTCCATGTTCAAAAGTCAATAAACCTTCAGATCTGGTAAAATCTTGTCCTGCCACAGCTGGAGATATGAAGGTCCGACCAATAGGTTCAGGTTTCTTTAGCTCCTTAAAATAAACCAAAAGAGTTTTAGGAAACATTAAGATATATGTAATTGTTCAAAACCAGCTGCTGTAGAATACATGTACTTTAAAAGGGTAAAAAAGAAGTCCTCTATCAAAATGCAGCAACGGATTACACAAATATTACATTAAATGAATTATCTCCCTGAATTAGCAATCCATCAAACCCAGGGAAAGAATTATATACATTGCCAATAGTACTCAGCACTGCTCTCTTTCTTTTTCAGAACAAAACCCACAAAACTTTTCTGTGTGAATAAATACTACAGAAATGATAGCACATTTCTGAATTCCAGAAGGGTAGTTGTAAGATTATGATTGCACCATAAATCTCTTTAGTTTAGGGTAGAGACAAGCATCAAAAATACATAAAAAACTAACAAAAGCAAAACAAAGGTTTTGGAAATCTCTGTCCAAACTATTATCAATTGATATTTTCTGTCCTGGTATATATACCTGAAAGACAAACAATCCATTTAGTTCAAAGCAAAGCAAACACCATAGAATACACACGCTATGCAGATACAAGGATTTATCTAGGAGTGCTGCACAGACTCATTTCCCTGTGAAGTAGCACTATTTTTATCTTCCATGAGGTTTGCAGATACTGGTTCATTCTTCACATTCTTTTTCTTTTTGACAGTTGCCATAATCTTGACATTATGTCTGGTAATATAATAAACTTTCCTTATGTGGAAACTAACTTTCTGGGATATTATTCAACTGTATGATTTTTTTTAAATTATCTATTAATTTAATTCTGTGCAGCAAAGGTCTCCTACTGAAAACTTAGGATTTTTATTTGTGAAATACTAGACCCCTTTTGAAAACATTTAGCTAGGAGAGTTTATTTATGAAAAAAATCAACCATTTTCTGAGTTCACTGGAGAAGCTTGTAAATCAGTGCAGTACATATCTGTTCAAAATTGCTGTAGACACAATCGCATCAGCTGTGAAAATTCCAGTAAGAAGTTCCCTTTTGTTTATCCTTTTTCACAGAGAATTAGGAAACGGAAATAAATGATAATGAAAGAAGTAGCAAAGGTCGAAGAAACTTTTGTAGGGATGAGATAAAAATCAGTTTCCAGTTACAACCTTCCTGTCTGCTGTGGTCTCTTATTTTAAAGGTACCAATAATACCAATACTTCAGTTCTTGGCCATGCACCCTCAAAACCTAAGTATGTTCAAAGAAGGGTTGTTACATAAAAATTAAAGAAGGATAAGGTATTACCCCATACATTTTAGCTTAAATATACACTGGACAGTAACAATTTCTTCTCTATTTAACAGCTAAATTATGGTCCATTTTTAGCTGGAATAAATGTGAAGATTTGTTACATGCAATCTAACTAAAAGGCCGGTTACTGCACGATAAATGCATGGAAACACCATGCAAACCCAAGTGGTTAAAAGAGATATGCTTGCAATATAACAACAGCATGCAGAAGTTTTTAATATAAAGGGTGAGTACATAATTACCCACCCCCAAAATAACGCTTTTAGACCTAAAATCACATATATTCAAAGCAAATCAGGCCTAGTACTCTAGTGAGATGGAAAACTTGGAAGAATCCCTCTTGCAGCCTGTGCCCTGATGTTGGATTAACTACTACAAAAGGGAAGGTTCAGTTCCACCTTCACCTTGGACTTCCTTACCCCATCCCTACACAACCAAAGTTCATTTCTATACTCTTCCTTGGTCCCCTGTCCTTGCTAAAACTGTGCATTTGCATCTTTCTCTTCACTGCCTAATTTCTTGCTCCTGGGGATTGCTGAGCCTTGCATTCTACAGAAGACTCCCTTAAAGATCTGACAGATCTGTTCCACTCCCTTGCCTTCAAGGACAGGGGATTCCACTGCCTATCTCCCTGAAGAGCTGAAAGTTTGCTTTCCTAAAGTGCAGAAAAAATTATAAAAAGCATTTAAATAATAATAAGTCTTACCTGCATGCTGTAGCTAACCATTGTGGTTACTGATGTACTAGAATCTCTAAGAACTTGCAGGCTGATTAAAGTTGTCTTCTTATGAGCCACAGCAAAACGAGATCCCACAGCAAAATACACTAGACCATGAGGAGCATCACTTTCCAGGACTGTTATAAAAGCATATCTGGCACTGCTGTTCAAAGCAGCTCCTGCGCTTACAGCATACAGCTCAACAAAAATATAAGTTTCAAATTCAGGTACCTGTAAGTGAAAGATGACTTTCATATCATTGTAAGACCTACTAATTACTATCGGCCTTAAAGAAATGTATATATTGTGCATGCACAATGGATTATTTGTACTAACACTCAGTACAAGCATGCTTCCTGAAATGTGCAGGAAGTATAATCAAGTATATCCTAAAAACAATATTCCAACAAGCACCATTCTGTCAATTACAATAATTAAATCCCAGATTTTCACATGGAACTTACTGCATTAAAAGTAGCTATTTATATAGAACAGGTATTGTGGCTGTAAATTTGCCATACATGACAGTAAACTCTCCAAGAGCTCCCTCGCCCAGACTGTTAATTTACATAGATGTACGACTTGTGAAGAATTTGCTCTTTCACTTCCTTTTTGCCTCAGAAACAGGCATGTACACACCTACTCACCTGTGGAAAAACTGCAAAGAAGTAAATATGCGGTTTTGAAACTACAATTATCTAACTTGACTGTATTCAAGTACTGAACTTAGTTAAAATTCTGAAAAGCATTTTATATACAATCTTAGTGTTTAAACACTAACATGTTTATGCACATTTTCACAAGAAAATATCAGTAGATTTGCAACTTAGATGAATTTATCTAAAATATCAAAGGCCAGAGAATACTATTTGATAGACTTCTGTGAGGGTTCAAATATAGAGAAATTTGTCATTCTGAAAATACGGGCTATAGAATTTTGGTTCCTTATTGAAAATAAAGTGGTAGTATTAAGTTTACAATACAATTTTCTGCCTCATCTTTGATTTTGTACCTACAATATAAATGTAGCTTTTCAAAATAGACATCTGATTACTAAGATTTCAAAAATCATTGGAAAGATATTTGTACCTATTGCATGCACTTGTCCAGTAGCAAACTTAAAAAAAAAATAGTAGTTTCTTTACAAGAAAACAGCATTACAAAAAAAGATGATCACTGAAGACGAATTCTTTTTAGCAAACATAGCTTTCTGTTTCAGCACTGAATTTTTGGAAATCCCACTTTAATTCTAGGATTTAGGCTAATGAAGTCAGTACAGATAACTAGGTAAAAGCTTAGAAAAACCAGAATGTGTCATGCAAAAATGTGAAAGAGTCATTTAGTGTACTCATTGTTTCATAATTTTGTAATGTATTTAATACTACTTAATAAGCTAACTCAAGAAAAAATTACTGGAAGAATTGGGAAATATTTGGAGGGATAAATAGCATATATTTTCAATTAAATTGTTAAGTAATTCTCTAAATGAAATTATGACAGACACAATTTTACTGGAATGCTTTAGCCTTCCATTAGCACTTGCTAGAATGGCACAGGCTTATGCTTTATGTGGCACAACTGCATATATCTGCAGCTGCTGCACTGCTGTCATTAAACAGTGATACTACTCCTTTGGACTAAACAGGTTCAAAGTCCCAGTTTAGTCAGCAAAACAGCCTGTGCCTCTGCTCCATATATTTTATTCACTGGCTATGTATCATAAAGATAACATTGTAAGATGAATAAGGAAAATGGCCCTCTTACTGACCTAAGAGAATGCATCCTATTTCCTTGTGGGAAATCCCTGTTTCCCACAGCCAACATCTTGCAGTATTTTCTAGAATACAGTCAGAAAAAACATGGAAACTTTCTCATGTAGTTCTCTTCCACTGCCTAGACCTCAGTTTTGCCACCAGCCTGGCTGCTAAGGTAATTTCTAAGAAAGTTTAAAATTCTCCAGCTTTTGAAAGAATGGCAAACACTAATCTTTCCTTTCTTAAAGGATTACTCTAAGCACTAGGTATTCACTCAAAAATATTTTTTCCTTCCCTTTTCAATAAAAATTGCTGAATGCTCTGCTTTGTGTTTAATTCAATCATGTCTATATTTTAGAGTGCCAGATGGGACTAACAAGGCTCTCAGGCTTAGGCATACCTTACTGACAAACACCATTTAGTGGATAATGGCTTCAGAACTGAACTTCACTGTTCACAAGGTTGATGTACACAGCAACAGATTTTTAGACACTCAAGAGATTTTTATGCAGTTTTATGAGTAGAGCTTTCAGAGACCACTGAGTTAGATTTAGGCATGTAAAATTACACACAAATTGGAATAAAAGCTTTCTTTGTGGAATGAGATAATTATAGAATATGACTTCCATAAACCACCCTAAAAAGTGCTTTCATAGACAAAAAACCTACTGTGTGAAGGAGTCCAGTATATAAATAAGCATGTTACTGAAACAACTGAAATTCTTTTTTTTTATTGTTTTATAAAAATGTGAGATCCGTAATTTACTTTTCAAAGTAAATATTCACGTCCTAAACTTTCTACCAGTCACAATGGAAGCAGTACAAACCTATAAATAAACATGTTGCAGAGAAACTAAGCAGCTGTCAAGTTACTGCCTTCAAACTAAACATCAGATCCTCTGAATCAGAGAAGTGTTGATAAATTGTAATTCAATGTCAGTGTTGTACATACATGAGCAGTAATTACTTACATGATCAGGCTTTATTTCAATGGAGATGTTGCACATTGTTTGACCTGCCATGCACGTTGTAGCTCCTAGCACAGATATAAGTTCATTCTCTAAGTTCACACCATCCTTCAGAAGGACAACAGCTGTTTTATTAAAGGTCACACGCCAGAAGATCTTCACATCTTCAAAAGCCCTATAAGCAAAACAAAGAAATATTTATGTACTGAAGGAGAGCACTGCTGCTCTAGGAAACATGAACCACAGAGGTAGCATATATTTTTTGTAATTATTCAAAACTTATCATTAGGAAATAAACGGCCTTACAAATGAAAAAGCCAGGTCTTTTTATTTAAATTCTTTCCTCTAAAATCTATCCAGATTATTAAAAAAGTAACAGATTAATAAAATCAAGCAATTATGGGCCCCTAGATTCTTCTCAATTTTTGTTTCAGAGAACATGTGATTGTCTGAATAAGAGACCCTGGTGCTTGGAAGAAAGGGCATGTTCCCAAGGACTTTCCTTGATGCTACAGTAACCTTTTGCCTGGAAAGCCAAGCAGAATTTGTCTTTCATGTAACTTTAAGGAACTTAGAGTACTTGAGCATATTTGTTTAAAGTCCACACAAATGCACTACATAAATATATAAATTAGAAAAAAGGCTTTAGTATAGTATCTGTGTGAGTGAAGACATAAGCAAACTGACATGTAACTTCTTAATTGCTCCATTTAGTATTCACAGCTACTTATATTACACAGGAAGATGAGAACTGAAGTTACACCTTCAGCAGTGTAAATATCTTAAGCAAAACCTTCACACTTGCTGCCTTACGGTGTAAATTTGAAAGCTTTTGGGTTTTTTTCCTGTTTCTGCTTTATACCAACACAGAGACAGACCTAATTACATTCACAACTTAAATGCCCACTTGCCAAATTCTGGAGGTTATTAAAGGAGCCCAAAGGCAAAGACTCATTATAAAACTCTGTGATGAAAATGTTTACTACTAACAGCAGCCTCTGTGATTCAACACAGCCTATTAGAAAATTTGGAAGAGCACTGGAATCAGCTGTTGCCAGCACCTGTTTGGTTGCCGTGAGACTGTCAGCAGCACCTCTCTGTTTTCTGAATCTTCATCAAGTACCAAACCACTTTGTACTTCTGGAATGAATCCCAAAATGCCATTCTGGAGATCACTTCCTATGTAGGAAACAGCCCATGAAAGTAATAAGCAAGAAGGTTAAGTTGAAAATAAATTATAATTTTAATCTGAGTAACTGATAAAACCCCTCAAATCATTAGGTATTAAAAGAATGCTGAAAAGTGGTAATTGGGAACACCTCAAGAAAATGTCTCTAAATATTTCTATTCTTAACTTACATCCCATAATTATTTAGAATTTCAAATGTTGGCATTTCCAAATTTTATTTTAATCAGTAAATAAGTATTTTTGAAAGTAAATTCCTTCGGGGAGTCCTGGCATTATTTTTGCAGATAAGCTTGTATTTTCAGCAACATTCAACAAACTGACTGAATTGTGAGTCCTTTGGCTTTGAGAGACTAGGTGGTACAATAGTTCAATGTCAATGCTTATATGACCCTTCTGGGATATCACTTCATCCATATTATTTTTTGTTTATAATAACCCTTAAAACATATTCTTTCTGAACAGAAATGTGCCCTAATGTATGCCTAGATAGCACTGAAGGAGTAGATAATGGGATAAAGATGGGCTTCCAGCAACATAACTTAAGCTTTCTTACTCACCCTACCCATAAGGTTCTTGAACCCACTAATTTTCCCAGATCGTTACATCAGCCTTTGTCTTGCATCTTTAATTCAATGTGTGGAACTAGGGAGCTGTAAAACACTGCATTTTTTTCTCAGGGGAACGTAAATAACTTCAGCAACATAGCAGCGGAAATAAAAATACATGGTGCTAATGAGGGGGAAATAATGTCTTTACAGCGTCCCATTAAATCTCGCTTCTAAAGGACTCCTTGCAGGTAGTGATGGCTTTACTCTGCAATTGAAAAGGCAATCTAATTCCGCCCCAGTGCTTTCTAGACATCAATATACATAAGATGAACAGAAATCATATGTTTGCTTATTTGTATGCACGAACATTTGACCCGTGGTATTTATCTGCACATTTAAATGCAGGTATGTGTTTTGACCCTTGTCCTTAATGTGTGGTCTCATGATCTTTATGTGCACTTTGTGCTGAGAGTCTAACTCTGGAGCACGTGAGATTCAATACAAGCTCAAACTCCAACCTGTGCCTATACACCTATTTCTTTGGTTAACTTGCACACACAGGCAACTGGTTACTTCTGTGGTAAATTCTAGAAACAATGCACATGAACAGAACACCTGTTTCCTACAGTCTGCTTTTGCATATGGTCTTGGCTTCTTCATACACTCCTCTGGCAGCATGGTTTAATCCTGGTTCTCAATACACATATTGAATTCTTAAGCCAATCTAATTACCCAAAACTCCCAGTGAATACTGGACCTTACCTTCTTGATTAGCCTAAATGGTTCCAATTCCCAACTTGTTTCTAAAACTTAATCTATATTGCAGTTAAATTTTGTAAGCCTGAGAGATATCTGAAAGCTAAAAGAAATTGGAGTTCTGACATCACATTTTCAAAGGAGCACAGTGAGTGAAAGAAAACTCTTGTAGGCCTATTGCTGTCCTTCATCCTCAGGAAAGGATGACCACACTGCAGATATGAACTGCATAGTATCAAAGAACAAAAGCAGAAGCCGGGTTTTATGCTTTGTGCAACCCTCATACATTGCAAAAGTGAAATACAAAGTACAAAGTATATGAAATACATCTGACAGAATGCCAGTATAATTCAAATTAAAAGGGCCCTCTAGTCCAATATTATTCTGAAAGCTTAGTCAGTACTGAAACTAGACCAGATGGCTCAGGGATTTGTCTAGCTGGGACTTGAATTATTCTAGGGATGGAGAGACACCATGCAACCTCCCCAGGCAATCTGTGCCACTGCCTCTCTGTCCTCAATAAAAAAAATGTTTCCTTATATCCATTCTAAATCTCATGTCAACTTACACTGTCTCCCATCAAGGACTGCTGTTATAATGCATTATTTAAATAATGAATTACTAAATTTTCAGGTCTCTCCTGTTTTACATAATCTTATTGTCTCAGTAGGAACTCAGTCTTCCTGTATTCAAATGCTCCATGATATTTTCATTCACAAAATCATATTTTCTAGACTAAGTTAGGAAAAGGAAAAGCCCCAAGCATTCCTGAATGCCTGCTTGAGAAATGAGAAGGAACAATGGAAGCTCAGCATCTCTGCAACCTTATTGGACACTTTCACATTCAGACCAAAATGAATTGGTGGCACTTCTCTTAGCCACAGGTCTGTTTCATAAAGTACCCCACTTGTTCTCTGAATTTGGAATTCTTGGATCTTTTGAGATGGGAACCTCAGGTTGCAGTGGAAAGGTTGGCACAAGATAAAAGGCAAAGAAAAATGAGCCTGCAAATGCTTCTACATCTGCAAGGTAAACACTTAAGCTCAGGTTTCTTCTGTCATGAAGTGAAATAGGACAAGAACAGAGATAAACAGCATCTATATTTTGAGCTACATTGCTAAGGGATGCACAGTGGACTTAGTGCATAAGATGCTTCCTCTGATCTGGAAACTTAAGATTTGGAAATAGAGTATCCTGCTTATTGCCATATAGAATTACAAATTCTACATGAAAATTGCTACAAAAATAGTTGAGTGTGATTTAATTCAAATATATATATTCATTTTCTGGGGAAAATAATATTACCTGCAATAATTACTGTTGAAAAAGAAGCAAATCCATGTTCATCCTTCCCTTCCACAATCTGAGCACCATATTCTGGATTTGAGAGGAAAACATAAAACAATTCCCGTCCTTCAGGCTCATCATCATCAAAAATTTTTATGGACACCTTGCTTTCTCTTTCTCCATCCAACAAAATCAGAGAGATTGACTGTTCTTCAAAATCTTCTCCTTCCATTGCCCATGTAAAGTTTGATTTTCCCTGAACATTTCCAAAAGGATACAAATCTACCCCACTCTGTGCACTCATTCCCCCAAAGGTTTTAACAGTTACTTTAATATCACCAGTAAACCCTTTGGTCCTTCTAATTTGAAGCATTGCTGTGTTGAAGGTATTGTTGTTTGCATCTTCTTCAACATAAACAAACTGGGGCCCCAAACTTAGTATTCCATGAAGAATATCATTAGCCAGAATATTGACGGTTGCAACACTGAAAGCTGGATTCAAACGTGGACTCCAGGCAAGGCTCATAGGTTGAACATCCAGAATTTCCACAGAAGTCAAATTTACAAAAAAAAATTCTTGTATTTCAGACACAGTGTCATCAATTATTGATATTTCTATCACAGCACTTGTCTGAAAATGCAGAAACATAAGTTCTCCATTGTAGATAGGTATAAAGTCCTCTTGTGGTTTGGCACTTCCCGGAATGGTCTCATATGTCAATTTAGTGAGATTACTCTGAAAACCAAACAATCTTTGGACATGCAGTGTGATGGTTTGTACATCTTCTTCAACTGAAACAGATCTTGAATTAAGATCAAACTGGAAGATCCCCATTGGCTCAATTTCAGCTGTTGTAAATCCTGATCTGAAACAGAAAAGATATCAAAGCTGAGAGAGGAAATACGAATAATGAAAAGTAAAAAAATCAAGCAGAATAATTTTCAGTGAGCAACAAATGTTGGCTGTAAGAAAGGTGATTAGAAAATGTGAAACAGTAGAGAAAAGCAATAGCAACCATTCAAAGCAAGACATAAAGACAGTCCCTTAAAATTGCTTTTCCAATTATTGAATTGAAAAGCCCTCCACAGGGTTAATGCATCTTATATCAGCACAGGATACTGAGTAAATGACAAATAAAGTATGGAGAGACAAAGGAAAGTATGTCTTCGTGTTGTGGACACAATGCAGGAACGCAATACAACCACTGTAAGTAATACTGGTTTTAAACACCAAACAAACTTCCTGTGCCAAGGGAAAGCTGTGGAGTAGAGAGATGCTAACAGATCTACAGTTATAGCCAGCAAGCCAGAGAAAGATGGGAAGTTATTTTAAAATGTAAAGCAGGGCTTTGAAATACTGCCACCCTTCACAACATTACTCACAGTAATATTTTCCAGATCCAAGCCTTGTTATCAAGTTAAACTTCACTTTACTCATATTAAATATATCCCCTTTTATTAGAAAATATTAGACTTATACTTTGCTAAATCTTAGGTAATACACTTATCTCTAGAACTATCCATTATTCAGTGCCAGAGGTTACCAAATGACACTACAATTACACTGAATGACTTTGGCTAACAAATAGGATCCTACCACCACTGAGGGAGCCAAAAAAAATTCAAAAGTAAATGCCAGCTTTACCTCCTGTGGGATGTAGTCTTAAGTTTTCTAGAAAAGATCATCATTCTACATTTTTTTTTTGACTGGCATAGTGAACATGTGCTCTGAGGATGCCCGTCCATACAGCCCAAGAGAAGGGGGCTCAGTTTGAGGAATTTAGCAAAATGGTTCACTTTGTACTTCCTTCAGATTTGCCAGTGTACATGTATCATGGTGAAACAAATACCCTTCTCCTTACACAGTGTCACTCTATGTCCATTCTTTTGATACTACTTTTAGGTATCAATGTATAAAGTAGAATGAAAATAGTTTGAAGAACAGGCAGCAGCTTAACTGAGATGAAAAACTACAGTGAATGTAACGGTTTTGGTTTTAAGAATTAAAAGGGGAGGTTAGAGAAAGTAGGCATTTCTACAGCATTTCTTGTTTCATTTTATTTATTTAAAATAATGTTTGTATCAAAGATCTTTTAAGTATGGAATTTTAGGGACACTGGAAACTGTCAAAGTTTACATGATTCTTCAGCTTCCTGGTTAAAACAGTTGATCTTGGTTCTAGGAACATTCTAGACACCTTGGATCCCAATGACAGGAAACAGACTGGAATTGAAGGAAAGCCTCAGTTCTGGTCAGGTCACACCTGCAGTATTGACACCTGTTTACACCTGACACAAGACATACAAACTCATCAGAGAAGGCACTACAGTTTGGAATCTGCCTATGATTTAACAGGGATTCATATGAGCTATATGCCTCTATACTGGTCCTAAATTTTACAGCATCTGGCAACTCAAAAGTGTAAGTAATATCCTTACCTAAGGCGGGCCCCACCAGATACATTGCTGTGCACAGCTGTTAAAGTGATGGCAAATGACTCACACTTATTTAGGCTTGGAGTAGCCTGAAATGAAATCACTTTACTCTTCTCCCCGGAGGAAAATACAACAGTACCTGAAAGGAGAAGAATCACAGAATATCCTGAGTTGGAAGGAGTCCCCAAGGATCATCAAGTCCAGTTCTTAAGTGAATGGCCCCTACAGGAATCAAACCCACAACTTTGGTGTGATTAGTACCATATTCTAATCAAATCATTAAACTGGAATTCTCTTTTTACCTGTGAATGTACTGAGACAGGGATTTTAGGCAGAATTCCACTTCACTGAGGGTGAAGGAATCTTCCTAAGTGTCTTTGCTATATAAAGCTTTCTTTCAGGGGCATAGCACTGTATTTATGAAAATTAGTTCTTTGTTGGCTCATAAAATAATAACATCTCTAACAGATAAAAATTGGATAACAAAATTTGATTTTAATGATCCTTCATAAATAAAGGAAACACACATAGAGGTACAAATAACTAAAAGGCAATATCACCACCTATGTAACTGTCACAGCTGTTGTACTTGTAGTTGTACACAGCTTCTATTGCGACAAGTACTCACCAAACGGAGGAGTAATATTGCCTAGCTGAGCAGAGTCAGTGACTAGGTCTGGTGGGTATCCTGAAATCCAGCTAACTATTACAGAGCCATAAACTCCTTTTCTGGCTATGACAGCATGGCCTGTCCCTGATGCAATGTTTGTAAGTTGTAATATCACAGATTCAAATCCAACCTGTGGAAACATAGTAGATTTTGTCAGAAAACTGAATGAGGCCATAATATATGTACAAACATACTGTATTTTGTAAAATGGGTATTTCATAATAAGGATGCATACCTATAGATATATGTATGTACATATAGTTATGCATGTGTGTGTATATGCATCTATATTTCCTTCACAGATCTTTAATAATACTTCAAAAGTTTAGATTTTTGAGAATTGTATTGCAGGGAAAAGGAATGAGTATGACTGATATTGCAGTACTGAAAACAGTGGATACAGCATTCTGCATCTGATGTTTAGAAAAAAACCAAATCAATCTGCCTTCAGTTCTCACAGGTAATAGCTGTAGTACTACAGACAGACAGACAGACTTAGGCCTAAAATAAGTTATTAATTGTGTATCCAGTCAAAAGTAAGTTGTTGAGACATAACATTGTTCACAAAATTATTCTTGGTACTCTGATATATTTTTCTCTGAGCAGCAAATAGGACTGAATGGATAATTTGCACATTATAAAAGCAATGATATATGTTAGCATAGAGTATATAGTATATGACAGTCTTTTTGTAATCAGTGCTTACAGAAAGAAAATTTGAAATAAGTTTGATTGCAAATAAAAGCCAGAACAGTGTTTCAAGATAATTAAAATAATTAAATAAAACTTCAATAAAATTTGAAAGTTAAAAACTCAGCATGAAATTGCCTTTATTTTACATACAAAAAGGGAACTGTAGCACATATACCACATCAGAATGAGACAAATTACCTTCTCTCACTGCCACAGAGAATAGAAAAATGGAAAATAGATCACTCAGTGATTAGTGAAATTTACAGATTTCTCCATTAAAACACAACATAGACTCCACATCTTTTGCACTTAATACTGCATACATGCTGTTACCAACTTTGGGGCTGCTGTTTTTAAAGAAATTAGATTGTTCAGATTTACTTATTTTCTTAAGTGTCAGAACTTCCCTTTCATGTAAATAAAAGTATAAATTAACCATAATATTTACATTTCATAGATGAAGACACCTTTTCCAACTGTGTTAAAACATTTCGGTAAGAATTTGTAACAGAAGAAAGGGTAACATATAGTACAAGTACTAACTGGAAAAATCTTGTCAGTCTTTATGTTGGTTACAATGATGAAAACTTCACATAGCCAACTGAACTCTTATACCACTTATCTTTTCCATGAACTGTACCTTTCCTCTGTGGTAGAAACACTACACTGCAGATAAGCTACTGACCTGTGAATTGGCAGCTTCTTCAGGAATAAGCAGCATAGCAGACTTTGCTTTTTCTAATATTTTAGGCACATCCTTGGCACTTTCCCTAACCAGGTTTACATTAGTCAGTTCCAGAGTAAAATTCAAGCCCAGTAGAAGAAATACCTTTGAGAGAGAAAATTTCATTATAAAGAAAGACATTTAATTCCACCACAACAGTTCAAATAATTACATAACAGGACAATGTGCAGATTTTGTTCTATTTTCATTAAAAAAGCAGTGTTCTCAAGACAAGTGCTCTGTTGATTGTGTTTCTCAAAAGAAATACAGTTAAACCATCAACATTGTGAAGGTGATCTGCCAGCAGTTTGCTGAAATGTGAGTTTGTAGAGCAATTGTCATTTTAATAAATTGTGTCTAACACAGTGGGCCTTAGCCTGATTTTAACCCTTTAAAAGTATGTAAAATGGATGTACGAGTATGCAAATGTGGATCTAAGACTGCAATAATAACAAACAAGGCAGGAAACACCGAGAACTCCAGGTACATTTATTTGCTGCTCTGTGAGTCAGGAATAACAGACAACCATTTACAACCCAAAAGGGAAACTTAAGAAAATATATGTACACATGTAATAACAGGACATTGAACTGAGAGTCACACAAAACAATGCTGGAAGGAGACACTAAATATTTAGGCACATGCAATTATTATCAGAGAATGTGTTACCTGAAGCCATTTCTACTTGATAAACAGGAAATTTGTAACACTAAAACAGTCTTTTCTGCTTCTTCACAGTGGATATTAGTGAAAGTTTCACATCTTATTTGTACTGTGATGAAGCAAATGAAAACAATAGATAACATAGCAGCTAAAAGAGTAATACGCACCTGGTTGCTTATTGGCACTCTTTTAACTCCAAAGGTGGCACCATCTTTTATTGTGAGGAATCCCACCTCCTTCTCAGGTTCAGTTAGTGGTTCCTCATGATGAGACATGACACAGTACTCAGCCAGCACTTCTCCAAATGTCCCAGCATGCCGAGTCACATTGATCTGAACATACCGATCCAGGTTCTTCTCAACTAATACTGACTGCTGATCAGAGTACAGGGCAAACACTCCGTAAGGGTCATCATTTGCAAACACTGTGATCTTTGAAATACTTTTCTCTTGGTCTAAATCTGCTCCACCTTCCACTGAAATCAGCTGCACCACATAGTTTTCATCCAATTCAGGAATGTCGTCAGGTAACAGGTAGATAATTATTTCAGCTGTACTCTGCTGGTCAGCAATGACAACAGATCCCTCTGTCTTAAGAAAGTCACCTGTGATGTCAGATTCACTGCGTATTTCCCAGTAAACCTGAAATGAGTTTAGAAAATGCATAAAACAAAGGGAAGCAATATTACTTCCAAAGTCAGAAAGTTGCATATTCAGGATTCAGTCCAGACAGGATATGGAACTGACTTCTTTTAAATGGGTGAAAGGAAGCACAAATATGATCTTACAAAAGGGTGTGCTATTCCAGTAACAGTACTATGAATATAAAGATTTGTTTACCTTCAGAAGATTTATGTAAAACTATATGGAATCTCTGAACATTTTAAAAAAGGTATTTCTCTTTTTACACCAAAATATCCTTGTCAATTTTGCTATTTCCAAGATTCCTTACATGAGAAAGGGATGAAAAACTCTCATTAAACACATCAGATGCATCTATTCATTAATTAATTTATTTTTTAATTAAATGAGTTCCTGTTAAAACATCGACTTCTGAACAATTTTAGGTAAAAAGTAATGTGAATGATGGTTCAAAGAAGTCTGATTCTGGCTAAAAAAATGTAAATTGTGATAATCTCAAAGAAAGCTCACTATGAGAGTATGGTCTCTTCTGTTCTCCCATCAAAAGCAAAGGGAGACAGGGAGAGAGAAAGCAAGAGCAGCACTGCAGTACTGTTTTTCTTTTATTTCCCCTGGCCAGGAGAGACCAACTCTGACCCTCCAAACTAAAAGTACTGGGACTAAGCCTCTGCTAAATTCAGTATAAAAGGCAACACTTCAAAAATTAATTGTAAAAACAAGCAATAGGCACAGAATAAGGTATTTTTTCATACACTGACACTGAGGATGATTTCAGATTATACTGGAAAAGAGTGACAATACCGTTATGTTTCCCAGAGTGCCTTGGATTCGTTTGACAAACAGTGTAATACTTTGTGGCCCTTCGTCTCCTGAGGGTTCTGTATAGTTACTCTCAGTTAATGATTCAGGACAAAACTGCACTATTCCATTGGGATCACCAAACTTCTCTATCTGTAAATAAGTAAAAAAGTATAAAAAAATTAGAAATGCAGTTTATGTTGTATCTTTGTTCAAACTACTAAGATTTCCATTCCTAAAAGTCACCAGGGCACATATCTGCTGGTTCTAAGAGACAGAAGAGAAAGTTCTGAATGTCTCCTTTTCAGTTTTCAGTCCCCCTGCCTAAGGAAGAAAATAACAGAGTTTTATTTCAAATCCCACACCTCAGGATTTTGCTATTAGAGCAGGAAACGCTCAGGTACCTTGAACTAGTGTACATAACCTAACACTATCAGTTTGAAAACCTAGACTATGGGAGAAAGCTCATCCATATCCACCTGTGTGAACCACTACCTGAAACAAGAATTTGTGGTGAATTGACTTACTGAGGGTCTGTGAAAATAGGAGCTAATTCCATCAACACCTTACAGACCAGATAATAAAATAAGAATACAATCTTCAAGAAAGATTTTTTGAGGTCTTCTTATAGCAGCCTTATAAGTATTTCCTTAGTAACAGTATCCCTGAAGCAGTAATTTGTCTGACAACTCTCTCTCCCTTCTCTCACAAAGTTTTGTATTTCTCTTGCACTGTGAAAAGTCAGATTTTCTCCTTGCCTCTGAAGAAGATGTCAAGAGGGATAACAAACAAACTGACATGTACAAATGAGAGCCTAAAAACCTTACTCTTTGCAAAGAAAACCACAGAAAACTGCAAATAAGAGAGTCAGGTGAGGGATTTTAAACCATTTTTTTAATGATATATATATCCTTTGCCCTTTCCTTTCATAGTACAAAGTACAAAAAAGCCAAATGACAAACTATATAACCACTATGATTAATTTGTAAAAGCTTTGCAGGATAAATATGAATACCAACAGAAACCTCTGAAGAAAGAAAAGCAATAATGACTTACTGTTAGTGTAATGCTGTTTGCCTTAGAATCTATTTCTGTTTCACCTTTTATAAGGCTCAGTCTAATAATGAAGGTCTCCTGAACCTCAATTTCTTCATGAGGGTAGATATGTAGATTAATAGTTCTCAGACCTCCCTCTCCCTCTTCAAAATAGAATGATCCATTCACAGGGTCACCAACGTCACTATTCAGGGGAGCCAAAACCTCTTCTGAATTGGGTCCCAAGATGTCCCAGTTAATCTGTATAAGAGATAGGTTTTAGACTTAGAGGGGTAATATAATACAATAGCATCCCAAGAGAAGAAATGACAAAATACCGCAAGTACTTATATCTGCTAATTAGCTATGTTTAAATCTTCACTGTTAATACAGAACACAAAATTGTCATAATTACTTCTATGGGTCAAAATACAGACATCTTTGGAAAAATGAACATTACAACTTACAAATGGAAATTTCGGAGCATTAGTTAGTTACAATGCTGGTTTATTAGATTCTAAATACTAGTAATAGAAAAAACCCTACGATTTCCTTAGCATGTAACAGTAATCATACAAGTTAGTTTCAATTTTTCTCCACTTCATGATTTGTTTTGCAAAACTCCCCACATGAGTACTCATGATCAAAACCCTTCCCTGTGAAGTGTGATTTCAAGACTGAAAATGACAATTTCTGCAATAAAAGTTTTTAATACTTCAGACCATGCTTCATATTTCTTCCACTTTATTAAATGCTACAACACTTCCAAAATTTCCTACTCTGTATTCAGCGATTTGAAATTTAATTGATCTCCACTTTTCTCTAATGATTTCCAGAAAAAGTAGAAGACGACCAATATAATTTTTATATGGGGAAAGAAGAAGCTCATGGCTTTTAATGCATATTTTCCAGTAGTTTGCATAGAATTTGAAAGGCCTGCCTTGCCGAATATTTATACTTTCACTTTGTCAGTGGTCAGTCTGTATAGAGTAAAAAAAAAGAAAATCTAGAAAACTCATAGTAAGCAATTTCTCAAATTAAATTAAATTAGTGGTAGTGCATGAAGTTAACTATTTTTGATGGGATTAGGAGCTAGTTCTGAATAGTGCAAAGAAGACTATAATAAAAGAAAACAGGAAGAGAAAGAGGAGTTTAAAAGGGTAACAACATTTTGTGTTTCATTGCAATAATATGTAATTCATGTGTAACAAAAAGCCGTAATTATGCTATTAGAAATCAGTCATTAAGGAAGCTCTTGAAGGAAGATGTAGAAGCTTTTTCACCTAGTCACTGGAAAACAATCAGTCTTTGACATCCATGTCTCACCTGTGTCTCCCCCAGCAACCTTCCCACTCTTTCCAGCACCAGGGACACTGTTGTGGGTGCATCAGGGTTGGGAAGAATAACTCGGCTTTGGTTGAGAAACCGAACCACACCCTGGGGGGAGTCATTTTTCGCAATGGTGACCTGGCTCACCAGGTGAAGCCCCAGGACTGCTCCACCAGTGGCTCCTGTCAGCTGGATTTCAAACTGCTCTGCAAATTCACTGCATGAAAAAAGGAAAAAAAAAAGAGATTCTGAGACATCTGAGAGAAAAAAACCCCAAACTAACACTGTATTTAGCAATTTTGTCATGCACCCCACTGAATCTGTTTAAAGTAATATAGAAATCATCTGTGTAGGCATAATGTAGAAGATTCTTCCTATTTGCACAGAATAGTGACATCCAAAATAAAAATAATGTTCTATTCTCTATTAGTGTTAAGTTAGACAAAAACATGGAAAAGTATTTTATTCTTCACAGCAGTACTGCTGACACTCAAAATTTCTAATAATCTAATTAAACCCTCTATTTGATTGCATAATATTTAACAGAAACTATGACACTATAACATCTTTTTTTCCCCTTTGAATTTAGGTGATCTTTTTAGCACTGCAGAAATTTGTTTTCCAATTCAGCTCACACAGTTCTACACACAGGCATACTGTACATGCTAAGAAAGGATTTATCAGAAGTAAATTGGTGAATAAATGTCTGAAAATTGAATTACCTTTCTTCATCATTTATAATAGAGATATAAATAAAAGAGTGGTTCTGTCCATGATAAAAAATGACAGAATTATTATGGATGATATAGTCAACACCATCAGGAAGTGCAGAAATACTTCGAGAAAGAAAATCAGCTGTGACATTGCCATAAGTTCCACGGTTTCTCAGCACAGGAATCATGAGTAACCCAACATCCTCTTCCACTACAAAAAGGATTGAGAAACAGATATTAATTTCAAAATTTATGTCATAGCTCTATATTTTTGACCACAGTGAAAGCTTAAAGTAAACTTACCCTCTAGAAGGACATAATGTGGATCAAATTCTATGATGCCTTCAGCATTATCGCTTTTTGCAATAGTGACCCAGACTGTGGAGATATTTCCTATTATTGGAGGTTGATCCACTTGTATACCATTTTCTTTTACAATAAAATCAAATCCACTTGCAAGAACATAAAAGAGAAAATTGCATAAAAATACATTTAAAAATTCTTGTGAAAGTTTTAAAGTGTGTGTAAGACAATTTGTCAATTGCCGCAAATACTTTTAATTTCTGATGGTTGTTATTACTGAAGACATTTTATTCACATTTTTTCATATTATTATGTATGCAAAAATAGTTGTTTATACACAGAAATGCATATCTTTAATTTGTTCTTTCTCATTTTACCTTATTTTAATTTCTTGCAACTTGACAACTTGCATGTAATCTGTGGACTTTTAGCTTTAATAAATCTTAATAAGCAATGTCTTTACACTATAAAATAATTGTGTTGCCCATACATTCAATTTCTATTATGATTACAATTATAGCTATATTATAAAGATTTACAGTAAAATAGATGAAATCCGGAAATTACTCTTTGCGCATAGCTCAGAATCCAAATATACTTTTTTCTTCTGCTTGTAACCAATCAACGGGGAATTTTATCTTTACCTTCCTTGGAGTTCCACTTCAATAATCATAACTGAAAAGTCTTCAGGACCTTCAGGAAAATCATCATCATGAATTTCAATCAAAACCACTTTACTCTCCTCCTGTGGTTCAAATACCATTTCCCTTTCTGTAGGAGTGAAATCCATTCCCTCTTCTGCTGTTCCACTTATTATCTGAAAGCAAAGACGTACTTTGCCATAGGATCCCCTGGAACGCACAACAGTGATGTTAACCTGAGGGAAAGAGGACATTGTCTTTAAAAGATGGCTTTGTTTTCTGTTACAGTTGCCTTTATGAAGCTTTTCTAAAGGGACCTTTCCAATGGTTCTGTCAGGTAACAATAATTTGATCTATTAAGTACAGAGTACGTGAACCTTATCAGAAAGCCTTCCTTCTCAGAGTACTCCAAAATTCTCAGATAGTCATTCTGGAGACTGATTTATTTTCTTTCTAAAGCAGAGCACAATTCTAGCAACAATATATATACCTACCCCTAATTTTACATAAGAAGGAATTTTAATCTAATACCCATTTTTCTTCTTCTGTTGTTTGCAACAGTTCCTGGGAAAATGCAAACTCTCCATATGGATAATCACTGGCGGCCATGGTAATATTTGCTGTGCTGCTAGATTCATTTATGAGTCCTCCACCACTGATTCTGGCTAGTTGAAACTGGTAGTAATGCTTCTCCTCAGGACAGTTGTCATCTACAGCCTAGGGAGAAGCACCAACAAAAGCTAAAAGGATTCAAACTATTTCCAGAGATAGAAGTATAACAAATTTCTAACCAAGCTCCTAAGGAAATAAAAGGAAGTACTTGAAATAGCTACTGGTGTCACATGTCTCATATACCTGTATTAGAACAACAGCTGCAGACTGCCTATCTCGCATGGTCAAGGTCCCTGATAGCTCAGCAAATTCTGTGTGATGAGGAGGTGTTATATTCCAATATATAATGATCTCCCCAAAAATCCCCGGGCCACGTATCAGGCTGTAGGTAGGAACACAAATACAGATTTTATTTTTACCTTTAGCATATAATATCCAATCCATAGAGAGTACATCTTATGTTGTGCATGAGTGTAATGTTAATGTTATTAGTAATATGAAGCTTGAGTTTTAATGTACTTGATGATGACTAGATGACTAGAATTCCCTCTTTAGGCAATAACACTTTGGAAGTTCTCTTTTATTTCCCTGTGTGAGGAGGCATCTTGAGCTGTAATTTTACCAAGAGATCTTTCAAGTTTCTTTGCATGTATAGCCCAAAGACAAAGTCTCAAAACAGGTTTCTCTTGGCTCCATTCTGCTTTTCCAAATACACGATATGCAAAACAGAAGGGAAATTGGGCTTTAGGTTAATGCCCAGAGGCAATTTGGTTTCAAAGACAGAAGAACGCTAAAATACCTCAGTGAGATCTGAGAAATGTTCAGCCTGTTGTTTGTCTAAAACCCTACATTAGACTTGGTGAACTAAGTCACGGTATATTTGCTGGTTCACCAATGGAAAGTGTCATAATCCTTTTTAACAATGCTCTTAGAAGGTATGGCAACATCTTAATTTCTTCAACTTGTTTTCAGTTGACAATGAAACAATTGCATTTTGTTTCCACCAAACCCCCAGTTCCCACATTGTTTATGCTAGACACCGTAGCAATGTACTGAAATACTATTCAGGCACAAATCCTGAATTGAATTCTTGAAGGTACAAAACACCTTGAAATGTCACCGATTCCCTTGCCCATTTCTTTTTATTAGGATCCTCTTTCCTCTAATAAATCAATGTTGTAAATAATTTAAAGACAGAGAGGAATATTTGGACCTCCTCAGTAACACTGAAAAGACAAATACATAGTATATTCTGCCCTTCTTTAAAACCAACTATCTAATTTTAAAAATAGTTCTGATGATAGAATTGATAATGAAATGCAGCATTCAATAAATTCTTCCCAAATATGGAGTCTCATAGCTTTGGAATTTGAGTTGCTGTCCTTCCTTGGAAAAATGAGAGATGTACCTACCTGATAAGAGCAGTTCCATTATAATTTCCTGAAGGTTCTCCAATTAGAATATCCCTGGAGGAATGGGCTATCCCAACCATCCCAGAAGCTCCTTCATCTCCCACAATAATGATGGTTGCAACACCTATGAAGAGAACAAAGTTTTTCTTGATAAATAAAAACTAACCAGTGAGCTAACTTTTGTAAATTTTGTGTCATTAATGATTAAGCCAGAGGGACCATGTAATTCCCTTTGATTTCTTCTGACAAGGAAACAACATAGGGAGAAGGACTAACTTTCAAAACTAGCTAGCTGCAAACAAAACACCTAAGTACTGCAGACTAAAATAATATGAACAGACTTAGAAGAGTTCTCATATGAAATATCTCCAAATAGAATGAATTAATTGTTTACCATTTACAGGGGATATCTCTGCATCACCAGTAGAGACTAGCTGAATGGTAAATGTTTCATTCCCCTCCAGCAGACCATCTTGTATCGCATGCAAAACAATCAGCTTCTGGGATTCAGTCTGCATCATGTAAACACCAGAAGGTACCCATATATATTAAATGAAACTAAACAAAATACAGTATTTTTTTTAACATATCAAGTGTGAAGAATGCTCGACATATTCTCTAATATTTTTTAAATATTAAATTTCTGATCTGGCTGAAATGTTTTCTCACAGATTAATAAATAATAAAAATTGTCTCTCAAACATTATGTGCCACCTTAAAAATATCCTAGCTATTTTCAACTCAATGCACTTGAAAGTACTTTGAAATTGTATTCATATACTGGCTGTGAACTCAGAGGAAACTTTACACAAAATCTTTTCCTTCAGAAAGTGGATATTCAAGAGCACATGAACATTCTAAGGATTAACACATTATTAAGATTAGATATATTAGGTCACAGAAAATTTCTGTCTAATCCACATTTTTGTTGTTGGAAGTGGCATACATATTGTGTAACTTTAGTATACTACATATACGTAATTGTATTCTTACACTTATGCACATTTAAAACTTCAAGATGAAAAAACACTGTCAAAGCCTACCATTACAGGAAGGATAGCAGAATGATAACAAAACTGTGCCAGATACTGGTGGTCTTACAAAAATTGTCTATCCAGCTGATTAAAACTAAAATTACCAGCATGCCTGTTTATTTACTGCTGAGCAGACTTGTACAGAGAGAATAGACTACGGTTTGTTAAAACACCTTTCTTCATTAAATATTTTGAGTAGACAGCAAAAGATCAGAATTAAGGCAGCATCAGTATCCGATATTTTGGTTCCCACCACAGAGTTTTAACCTGCCATGAAATACAAAATAAAATACCACTGTCCAGTCTGAAAGTTACTCAAGTGATTTTTGCTTTAGTTTGATTTTTTATTTCATCTGCAGTTCTTGAGCCTTCATTTATCCTTCTCACCCTTTCAACAGAAATTTTCCTTTTCGATTCCATGACACTGTAGTGCAATGTTTCTGTAATCATTATTCACATTCAGTACATTTTGATTCCTCTTTCTTAATTGTAAAAAAATTGAGGGTTGAAGAACCTACCTTCCTAATGCTTACATTATGCTGCCCTACAAAGAGCGTGTCAGCTTTCCTTTACTGCTTGAAAAAACACTAAATACTGCTAACATCACCAGTTCTAACTGACCTTTTTTAGTGTATAATACTTAGTAGCCCTCTACTTCTATAAACACATAACAACAAGTAGAAGAAATAACTTGTAAATCTAATAGTAAATAGTTTATAGCAATATCAGAAATACCTCATTGAAATGGAGGGTACCATTTAGAGGGGTCAGATCATGTCTGGCTGCTTCCTCGAGAATCCACAGCACTTTAACTGCTCCTTGTCCTCCCTGACTTCGACTCACAGTGAGTGAAACAACTGCAGCAGAATCATCAGGTTTCTGAGGTTCCTTCACTGTTACCTGATGGAGAAGGAGAGTGTTGGAAAGGCTGTAGCAAAAGGCTTTGATATCAATTTGAGATAAAAAACAAAAAAAAACATTATCAATGACAATCCAAAACAACAAGAGAAGTGAAAATGAACAGGAAGATAACAGACATAAGGAATGTGTTGAATTCTGCTGCCAAAGATTAGTCACTCGTTATTTCTGTATGCCTTATGATTCAAAACAACTAGACAATGAGTCACCAGGAGGCACAGCACCAGCAAAATGGAGAGCAGAAGCACTGCAAGAACTAAGATCAGATATGCTTTGTAATTTGTTTTCAAATATTACTTATAGTAACAAAGATTAATATAAAACCATTTTAATATTCAAAAGTCCACAAAAAATCATAGCTGGGATGTCCTGATTTCTTAGTATACTGAATTAAATTGACTCAGTCACACAGAAATCTGTATTTATGCAGCAGCACTTTCACTGTTATTCCAATCTGACACAGCTAGATGAAGACAAGCACTAACACCCTTTCAGTGAGTCATGTCTTCCACTGCAATGAAAGTTTACAAAAATCAGCTATGTAGTAGTGACACAAACACACTACCCAGCTTTAGCAGAAAAGAGTACAATCCAAATTAAACTCACATTCTTCTCCTCAAACCCAAATACTCCAACAGGAGAATCATTTGGTGGAATAGCAACAGTTACCAGGGTGTCATTTCCAAGTCTTGCACCACCCGTTACTCTCACCAGGGCAATCTTGAAAATCTCAAGGAATTCAACTTCATTGTCATCTATTATTGTGATTTCTATTTCTCCTGTAGCCTGTAGAGAGGTTAAAAAGAAAAAAGCAATAAAGTTTCATTTATAATATTCTGTGAATTGTTTGAAAAAATTTAAAATAGGGTAAATTGCATTTAAACAGACATTTTTCAGTTCATTCTTCTTCTCATACTCCTATATTTATAAAAAGAAGACATAATCTCATGGGTAGTTTTTAATTCCATCAGTGTAAATCTTGTATGCTAAAATCAGCAGACTTCTCTGCTTTGCTACTCACTAGATAATGCAGGTTGACAATATTGTACTTCAGTCAAAATTCTGCTCACTAAGTATATCCTATTTGCTGAAGAGCAGTTATATTCACTTGAAATCAAAATCCCTTGTGTACACTAAGTATTCTCAGGTGCAGCATGAAATTTAAAACTATATGTAGAATACAGCTAAGAAAACATACAGGCTTATTCTGAGAATTTACAGAGAAGATGGATTATGTCACAAATTTTCAGTGTAATAGGGTTTATTATAAATTATGTCCTCATTTGTGCAGGTATCAAAGGCATACAAGCCTACTTGGTCAATGCTTATGAATATTCTGTTTTTCCATGTTCAAGAACTGAAGCTGGGAGCACCATTCACAAACACAAGGCCATAAATAAAATATTTTAAATTAAAATATGCAAATTCTGGTAGAAGAACACACATGAAACTCTTAAGCTGGTAACCCAGAGACAGCTAAACTTTCAGAAAATGCATACCTGACCCTCTGAAAATGTAAGGTTTCCAAATGACGGTGCAAAGTCTTCAAAGCTGGCAGTTGAATGAATGGCTTCCCAGTACAGAGTTACTGACCCAAACCTTCCAGCCTGTCGAACAACTGGAAGTTTCAGTACATTCTGTGGTGGTGGCACCTCATAACCAGAAACAGCTCCAGTGATATCCTGTAAATTCAACAATAAACTGCTGAGTGTCTCAGCAAACTTTTTGTGTTTGTTTTGCAAATTGACTTGCAGTTAAAAATAAATAAATAAATAAATAAATAAATACATAATTACTTGTAAAACGCTCTGGATTTAGCATTGACCTTGCTTTGACCAAAGGCCTGGATTACATGAGCTTCTGAGGTCCTTGTCTATGACACTGGTTTTAGCACTGCCATCTTCCTAATAAATTCTGTATATTACTTAAGATGAACCTCTTAATAAGGAATTGTTTAACTGGTATCTGGCCATTTTACCCAGAACACTATAGTGTCATAAAGCCTATCAGAACACTCTTAGAACTGGTCTAAAAAACCCAGACTCTCTCGCTGGAATGCTACTTCAAATATTTTTCATTCAGACTTACTTACCTTTGTAACATTAAAATTAAATATTCCTCTGGCATCATCATTTTCCTCAATTGTTATTTCAGCTATTTCTAACCCAAGCCTCTTCACACTTGGCTGACCTCCAGATGAAGAAGTAACCAGCTGCACATCAGTAATATTGATTATAAATACTTCCTGTAATTCTGGAATATGGTCCTGAAAAAAATATTTTAAAATCAAACTTTATTAATAAAACACTCCAAGTTATAATGTATGCAGGAAGGTTACTACTTGTAGGTTGCTTTCTATTCAAAAGTTTTCAGCATTTGGGACCATGTAACCAATGCCTTGCTTCATACCACATGAAAGGTGAAGAAGACTACTTTTGCTGAGACTCCAAATTGGCAAGAGCAGTGGAAAGTAGTGCCAGCTGTCTCTTTTTTCTGTTAATTAGAAAACATCTGGCTAGATCTCAGAAAGTAAGACATAATTTGAAAAGCATTACCTCCATTCTTAATATTTTTAAATAATATACATATATTTGGTCAAAAATAACATTTTCAGATCTACAGAACAAATCTGTTGAGAAGTAAGTAAAGTAGAATAAATCCTCTGTATAAACCTGCAACAAGTTAGCGAAACAAAAAGCACCTAAGGCATTTATAATATTTTTCTTTGCCATTTTTATAGGTTAATCTTGGGACTATAACAAACCAAAAAATTTTATTCATTTTCAATGGTGAATACACAAGTTGTTTTGAGAGGTGGCTGCAAGAATATATTTCTAGTACAAAATCAGTACCATTTCCCTTTCTTTAAAAAACATTTTAAGGCTATTAATGAGGCTACTCACTGGCAAAATAGTGACTACAACAGAAGTTGCTGCTGCATTCTCTGCCATAATGACTGTTTTCTTTTCCAGTATATAATCCTCGTTCTCAGTTGCTCGGTTGGAGAGAGGAAGTTCAAAGTTTGGTGCAGTGCTCAAATGAATTGCAAGCTCTCCGACAAATCCTTGTTCTCGAAGAATTTGTAGAGTAAGAGAAGTGGAATTCACTTGCCCTATAAAAAGGAGGGGGAAAAAATCAAGAAATTATTGTTTTAGAATCATAGAATATGTTGAGTTGAAAGGGATCATCAAGATCATTGAGTCCAACTCCAGTCCAGTGCCTTGACACACCAGGAATCACACCATGGGCTGAGATCATTGCACAAATGCTTCTTGAACTCTGTCAGGCTTGGTGCTGTGACCACTTCCCTGGGGAGGTTGTTCCAGTGTCCAAATACCCTCTGGGTGAAGAACCTCTTCCTAATATCCAACCTAAACCTCCCTTGATTCATGCCATTTCCTCAAGTCCTGACACTGATTACAAGAGTGAAGAGATGTGTACCTGCCCTTCCAGTTACCCTTGTGAAGATGTTGAAGACCACACTGAGGTCTCCCCTCAGCCTCCTCTTCTCCAGGCTGAACAGACCAAGTCACCTCGGCCACTCCTCATACGACTTCCCCTCCAGTTCCTTCACCATCTTCATTGTCCTCCTTTGGACAATCTCAAATATCTAAGTATCTTTCTTATATTGCACTGCCCTAAACTGCACACAATATTCAAGGTGAGCCTCCCTAGTGCAGAGCAGAGCAGAACAATCCCCTCCTTCACCCAGCTGGTGATGCTTTGCCTGATGCCCTCCAAGACACAGTTGGCCCTCCTGGCTGCCAGTTCAACTTGTCATCCACCAGGACCCCTAGGTTCCTTTCCATGGTGCTGTTTTAGAGCATCTCATTCCCAGTCTATACACACAACCACAGTTGTTCCATCCAGGTGCAAAATCCAGCACTTCTCCTTGTTGAACTTCCTATGCTTGGTGATTCTCCATCTCTCTAATTTATTAAGGTCTCTCTTTGGGGGCTCCCTGACTTCCAGGGAGTCAACATTTCCTCCCAATTTAGTGTTGTCAGCAAACTTATTTAGTATTCTTTTCAGTTCTGCATCCAAGACATTCATGAAGATGTTAAAGAGAACCAGGCAGAGGATGGAACCCTACAGAGCTTCCTTTTTACCCTTGCCCTGCGTGATTTTCAGCTCACCTAACTACTGGAGCTGCTTGCCCAATTCACTTCTGCTCAGCAACATAGCAGTACCCGGGTAATTCAAGAGCTCAGGCAAATGAGCACACAGAAGTGGTGTGAACACACAACACAAGACATCAGGAAAGCATTTAAAAACTGCATCTAGAGGAAAAATAAAATATAGAAAATTTACAGTTTTATATGTTTGTTACACAGATTATTACTTCAACACTTCAGTTACCTTTCAAAACTTCCATCTCATATTTTTCCTGGCCTTACATGCCTAGGTGAACACTACTGATTCTAACACAAAAAGCAGCATCGAGGGCAGTCACTCTGGCTATAAATTTTACATTTCCTTAACTCCAATGTTGAAGAGACAGACTAGTATCAGTCAGGCTCAACTCTCATTTCGAAAAGCAGATTTGCCATTTTTTCCAATAAATGACAAAACATATCAGCTGGCTAAAAGTGGTCAGTTTATGACTGGAGAACTTGACACTTTGAACTTGAAACCAGTTTCTATTACTTGTGTTAATTAAATATTACTTTCCAGTTATCACCTGAATATAATTCATTAGAAAATACAACACTTAAAGATTGGAAAAAGCCACCTGTGAAACTAATAAAAGCTAAACACATTTCTTGAATCTTAACTTCAAAGCATAAATGTTTATAATATGTGAGTATGCAAGAAATCAACAGAAACCTTTCACAATACTTTCAGACACTAAAACCTACCTACACTAAGTCATTTGAAGATAGAAGTGGTAAGGAGGTAATATGCTCTGATAGAAAATGTATTTTTCATATATGCCATTTGTTAATATGGACAGAACATGAAATTGTCAGGAAATTTCTGTTGGGCTATAGAAGTATGAATAGCCCATCAGGCAGCTGCAGAGAGGCTGAAGAGAATGACAAAGCATCAGCTGCCGAGCTCCCTGGGCCAGAAGGGAGGGCAGGAGCCTGAGCATCACAGCACTTCTCCTCTGGCCAACTGCCTGGAAGATCACAACTTCACTTGATGCCTAGAAGGAAAACTGACACAACCCAATCAAGCATGCATCTGGCAAGCAGCAAAATACTCTTTCACTTTTCTATTGCAATGAAATTAATTCCTACTGTTTCCTTCCTTCCCTTATCCCACAAAGCAAAAAGCTTTCCTTTTTGAGCCACTTCTAGAAGAAAGTCTTTCTATGCAAATTATTTTAAACAAAATATTAATCTCATTAAATGGGCAAGTTCAGGTTTTTATATAAACAGAAGTATTTTACGCATTTGTGATTTGAAACACAAGATGCTAAGATAAAAATAACTTACCTTCTAAACAATGGCTGGATAATGCTGATATGTGAAATACATCATAAAATGTATGGAACATAATAGCACAGTTATGTATTTTAAGGACTATTTCTGTTTACACAACTTTAATGCAAAACTTCAAGATAGATACATGATACATGTATTATATATATACAACCAACGTTATAGCTTCAATAATGCTGACTTTAAAAAAAAACACACATGCTTTCCTAAGAATCAAGAAGCAGATTTACCTTCTGGCTCTGTGGTTTTAACAAAGAGAGATTCTATATGCCACTCAATCACACCATGCGGAGAGTCACTGGGTAAAATGGTAAGCACAGCTCTTGCCCTCTTGGGATCAATGACAGCTCCTTTTGTGGTATCTTCAACACCCATAGTGGTAACGTGGGTGAGTGTGATTTCCACAGTCTCTGAAAGCTCTGCAACACTGTCGGCAAGAATTGTCAGGGTGATTGTGGACAGAGCTTGACCTTCTGAAAATGTAATCTAGAGTGTTAGAGGGAAAGGGAAAAAAAGTCAAACTTACCCTCAATGTTTTTACATGAACTGTTTTATTCTGTAAAACTCTGTCAGTTATAAAACGAATACACACACATACACACATATATATATCTTTTATAGAATCATAGAATACAAGTTTGCAAAAGACCTCAAAGATCATCAAGTTCAAACTTTCTCAGCAGTAGCACAGTCTAGACAAGACAGCCTAGCACCCTGTCCAGCTCAATCTTAAAATTGTCAGTGTTTGGGAATCCACAATCCCCCTGGGGGAATTACGCAAATGGATGATTGTTCTCATGATGAAAAATTTTCCACTTATGTCCAATTAGAATCTCCCCAAGAGTAACTTGTATCCCTTGCCTTTTCAATGTAACACCTTTTAAAAAGGACATCTCCTTTGTAGCCAAACTTTAAATACTGGAGCATGGCAATAAGGTCTCCTCTTAGCCTTTTTTTCTCAAGACTGAATAGTTCTCTCAGTCCTTCCTCATATTACAGGCTTCCCAGTCCTCTGGCCATATTTGTGACCAGCTCCAGACACTGTCCATGGTCTCCATACCTATTTTTCATAGTGGAAAAACCCCAAAACTGAACATAGTATTCCAGGTGTAGCCCAACAAGTGCAGAGTGGGATAATGACTTCTTTATCTCTGCTGGGGATGGCCTTGTTGATGCCATCCAGAAACATCCTGGTGGATTGCCACAGTGTTCACATATTGATCTTATTAATTATTAATAAGGTCATATTGAGCTTATTAAAGACCAACAGGACCCCCAGGTCCCTTTCACCAGAGCACCCAGGTAGATCCCAGTGGGTGCTCCGCTCACAGACTATATTTTTCAAAATGCAAAGCCTTACACTTGTTCCTGATGAATATTCCAGCCTACCTAGGTCTTCCAGCACGGTGGCACTTCCTTCCAAAGTGCCCACTTCCTCACTCCATTTCATATCACTGGCAAACTTCATCTGAGAACACTTGGTCCTACCCACCAGATCACTTAAGAAGACATTCAACAGTACTGGGCTCAATATTCATTCACAAGGGACCATGCTTTTGCAGGTCCTCAGTTTGAAAAGGAGCTATTTACCACCACCCTCTGAGTGCAGAATAATGCACCAGTTTCTTCAGGAGGTGTCTGTGGGAGGCTGTATTGAAAACCTTGGACAATTCCAGGTGGACAACAGCTTTGCTTTTCTTACTCAACTGCCTTCATCTCAAGCTTTCCCACCTTATTTTTCTCCCCATCCTGCTCAGATGAAGCAGTACGAGAGGTGGGGGTCTGTCAATTGACAAAGGTCAACCCACTACATAAATATATGTCAATAGAAGGATGAACAACGCATCTGTCAAAATCACTGCCAACTGAAGAAGTGTCTACTCAACACTTTTTTCTTCAGATAAAATAATTGATACATGTTTTGTCTATATATATTCTGATTTTTAAACTCAAAGGGTCAGACACTTGACTAGGTCTTTCTCAAAAAGGAAAACATGTCAATAAATACTTAGGTTACACCTACTGTGAAGGATAAACAGAAATTTCCAGTGAACAGCATTACACCTTTACCTTTCCAACTCATCTGTAAACCTATGCAGCAAAATCATAAAGAATTCATCTGGAATACTCGAGGAGTACTCTAAGAATTTCAGTTTTGGCATCTCTCATTTTCCCTCTTATTTTTCTCTAAAGTTTTTTAGGGCTTTGAGTCTGCAACAGATGGCCACAAGGGGGTGAGCTTTGACTTACAGAACCTGGCTCCTCCTGGTCCCAAGTCATACCAAGCGCTTTGGCTGGCTGGAAACATTTGGTTTTAGTGGTAGGAAATATAAAAAGTCTCAGAAACAGAGAAAACTGGGACTTGCCATATTCTTCTGGGCCACTTAAGGTCACCGTTGTATTGAGATCGGGGTAAAAAGGCAAACGCTCCCAGACTCCCACCTATGCAAATGATTTGACATAGTAGCTGGATCTCACAGCAGGAAAAAAAAGATGGGAACAGGATACTACATATACACATTTCCAGTGTCTGGACAGCATTGCAATATCAGTTTCTAGAAGAGCAGGAGTGATGCTGAGGTATTATATGCCAGCCAGAAATGCAAACTCCCAGAATCACAGGAAAGGACCAGGAAGCAGAAATTAATAGGAAAGTGGGACAATAGTACAATGTTGTACAATCCTTCTCTCTCTCAGTATATCTGTACCTATTGTCAGAGACAATACAGTCACTGCTACCGCAATCACAGTGATATTATTGCCATACCATTCCTGAAGCTGGAAATACATCACTTATGCTCCCATTAGCGACCCATTCTACTGTAATTCTTCCATATGTTCCTATTAAACGTTCAATATTCAAGGTGATTAAACTGTCCTGTTCCATTTCTTCAACTTGCTTAAATAAAGAATTCTGGAAAACATACAGTACCAGAGCCAAAATGTTATATTCTTACAAAGAAAAGTTTCTTTAGGGAACTGGGCATTAAAAGGGGGTCAGAGATACTGAGCATCAAAAGTTAACCTACTCTTAAGCAACTAAATACAGGTCTACTGATTAAATTTATATGTCTTAATTTTAGAATTACTCAACAGTTCTAACCTTCACAGACGTAAGAATTAAAAATGTCAGACCTCTTTATCCTAAACTCCAATGTTTTGTGTTATTTTTTTAGTACAGTATTTTATGTCCAAATCATTTGAAGCAGATAAAAAACATGTAGACCTTCAAGACAGATGTATTGTTACCGCTGTAACTTTATTGTTATTCACTCTACTTACACAAGTCCAGAAGTAATGTTACATTTCAGTAACAATTCTTCTTGCTTTATTTCTTCAGTGTGCATTTAATACATATATCTGTTTAGATAACTTCTATAATATTGGATTATTTTAAAATTACCACTCTAAATAATACCTGTATATTTTTCCAAATTATATTGTTTGGCCAGATTTGTTCATCCTGTGGCACAAATCAATTAGTGTCTTTTTTACAGGAAAAAGATTTTTATGGAATTCCCTTGATTAACCGATCAGTAATGACTCTATGACACTACATATGCCATCTGAAAACTGAATTTTTAGGTTGTTGCAAAACTAAGCTGACAAAGTAATATGTTATTCTAAATGTAAGTGGATCACAAAAATCTCAAAATAGGGACAGACTGGAACTGAGTTCCTCTGACCTTGCATCTATTTAAACAAATAGCAATGCTAAACGGACACCAAAAAACCTTCTAACTTAATTTGCTACACAACATTAGAAAAAACAACCCATCACATGTCTTAATTTGCGGTCTGTATTTCAGTATTCTGAAATGATGGGCACATATTTTAATGATTTACCTTATAAGTTTTACCTGAGCAAATGCAATGACTCCATAGGCATTGTCATTGGAAGGAATAATTATGTTAACAAAACTGTGAACACCAATCTCTGCACCTCCCTTAGGGTTTTTCAGCCACACTTTAAAGCATTCTTCTTCCTCTGGAATGATATCATCCAGGATATTGACTGCTATCACAGCTTCCAGGTCCCCAGGCTCAAATATCAATTCACCTGAACTACCATAAAAACAAACACATCAAGTAACTATAAACTGAGGATAGCTAACTAAGGAATTTTAAAAGCACTACTGTAAATTTAAGGAGCATTTTTGAAGCTGAAATTATTGCTTGCATTCCTCAGTAAGTAATTGGGATTAAAAGGTTGTGTGGTAAATGTTTTGTTTGTTTTTAATTACAACAGAATATAGAATTACAGGAATTACCTATTAAAGTGATTTAATTTAGCCTAAATAAAAGCTTTAATACCCTCAAGGCATAATTGCAACTTTTTCCTTTCTGTTGTTTAAGGCCAGTTGTGAAGAGTTTGACTTCAGGTATCCTAAAGCTACCTGTGACAAATCCTCTTTAGTGTTAACAAGCAGAACATACACAGAAGTCTATAATACTCTCCACTGTAGCAAAAGCAGTATCACAGAAAAAGGAATGCAAGAGCTGAGAGAAAGTTTCATGAAACAAAAACCTACCTAGGTATAAAATCTGATTGGTTGGAGATAGTGGTCAGCTCATAAATCTGGGAGATGGACTCCACAGAAAGAACAATCAAGGTCTTGCTGGAGTTCAGAGACCTTGCAGTAGCTGAAGTGATATGATCTGCATATGGGGCTTCCAGCATCATGGAAAACTGGTTCGCTTCTGAGTTCCAGGAATACAGTGCTGCTGCATCCTTACCAGAGAGGAGAATGTGAACTAGATTGAGCAAGGAGGAGAAAAAAAGGAAATATTCAGTGATATACTTAAAAGTACTCCTTGTAATGCCAGAAATGCCCTTGGTAGCAAAATTGTTAATGTACCTCTTAAAATCTGACAAATAATATGAAAAAATGAGCACATATATTTCTTCAATTACGGTAGATCTCACCTAAACCTGAAGGAGGCATGAAAACATGGATGTTTCTTACAGCACAGACTGGAAGAGTCTGGAAGTGTCTGAAGGTAGACTGCCCTGTCTCCCAGATGAAAATTTCAGAAGAATTTCCAGATTCTACAGAGGAGAAAAATCACAAAACTTACATTATATTGCTGCCTGTTAGATAAATCACACACCACTGGCCATTCAAAGGCAGAGATTGGCAGCTTTAATTACAAAGTGAGACTAATGATCATATTTTCCTTTACAGTTGTAACTCCATAGTATGACTTATTTCCATCAGATGATTCATCCAGTGATTTCAGTTAAGGGCTTTTCTGCACACATTCACATATAAGAACACTAAAAATAGACAACAGTCAACTCTAAAGAAACCTCTGGACTGCAACATAAACTTTCAAATAGGCATAGGAATGCATACATAAAACCATGTCCAGAATGTCATATTTGTAATGAAAAAACACGTGTGCTTTGTGGAACAATGATCACATATCACAAAGCTCAGAAAAGCTTAGAAAAGGTGTAATAAGCAGCTAGATGAATGGAGTTATTATTTCTTACTGTTCTTAGGAAAATATTTCATCAGTTTGACAAATATTTGAGAACAAACCCAATACTTTTATTTTCTGAAGGACAGAACACGTATTGCTTTGACAAGATGCTTATCAGCAAATTACCACTCCCCAGTAAAATATTGATCCCTATCAAAATTCCTTCACCCCAAATGCCTTTGCTACCAAATAGTAGTATATACTTAGAAAACTAAGTGTTTGTTTTCTGCTGAATACCTTTTGCAATAATTAAATAGATATCAGAGCCAGAAGTCCAGGCCTCCATATGTTTGATTTCTTTTGCTGGTAACTGATGAAGATACCTAAACTCATTATTCAGCCATTGGTACAAGAGTACATTCTGGCTGCTATTGGTCAAAGAAACTACTAGGTACATAATCCCTCCTCGAGGAAACAAGGCAATGTTCAGAGCTCTGTAAACTGGAAGCTGATGATGCAGCACAAACATATCTTTATTCCACTGGAAAACCTGGAGAAAGATTAAATATTTTCTATTACATATTCATAACTAGCAGCAAGAGAAGAGAAATTATATGTCATGATAAAAAATCAGGAAGACTTGTAAAGAATTGAAGTCCTCATTGCAAAAGTAGATCCTACATTTAGGTAAGCAACTACTTTACTGTAACCACCTGTGCTTGTTCTTCAAATAAACCAGGTTTATGGTCAGAAGCTATCTCTGTTCTCATAGGTGTCTAACATCACAGATTTCAAAACAGAAATAACATTAGCAATAAAATCAAAATGAGTATAAATAACAAGCTAAAGTAAGGAGTGTTGTTGCATTTAAACAAGACTAGAACTTTAGGTTTTATAAATCTGTAATTCATACATAAGTCAATTTTCAGAAACATGTATTTACTTTTTTTTTAAATTTTAAACTCAAAACTAACCAAACTACCCACATCAAAGCCAAGAAAGACAAGTGTATTCTAACCTGGATGGAACTGAAATTGGTGGTGGCATTCACAAAAATCAAATAGTCTTCTTCATCCACAGCAAAATGTTTGACATGTCTGGCATCCAAAATAGAAAGAGTCTGTATCTACAAGGAAAATATGGAAAAAATGGTATTTGTAAGTCACTTCAAGTAACAAGTTCACACATATACACACCTATTTTTAAAAAATTGGAAAATTACATATAAAATTATATATAATGTACAAAAAATTAACTCGTTATGTTACTTATACAATTTTAAAAATATGTCTATATATGTAGTGTCAATCTACAAACTTAATATGACTTATACAGCTTTCAGAAATTGCTCTAGGACTTCTGCACAATTTCTTTCTTCACTTTCCAGGTAATTTTATCCCATCTCCAAAATATAACTATAAAAACAGAGTAGACAACTAGGTGTAATGTTGTGGTTTAGTAATGGTACTGCCCAATGTAGTGTTCCCATTGAAACACTCCAAACCACACTGTTGCTCACTCAACCCGCCCCTTCCCTCTTTCCCTGTGGCAGGATGGAGAGGAAAATTAAAAGCCACAAAAGGTAAAGATCATGGGATGAGATAAGAACGATCTACTGGAAACAGCAATGAAATAAGAAAATGAACAGTAACAGCAACAGTAACAATAACAGACAGTACAAGCCAGGCGAATGATTCACAGGTGAAAATGCCCAGCAACGTGCAAAGGTCACCACACTACCCTGACACATAGAAGGACTCCTTCCCCACATGTGAGGTGATATAAAATAACCTCTCTGTCCTGCCCATGCCCAGTCCTAGCTACTGCAAAAATTGATCCTGTCCTGGACAGAACTGAGACAGTAACTTACATCACTGAAGTCATACAGAGTGTTCAGATCCCAAACTAGCTGAACACAAGAGTGCTTTTCCTAAAACATGGCTGGAGTGGAAAGTCTCCCAAAGTTCTTCCCAACCCCATTATTTCATGATTCTGTAAGCAAAACAGATATACCTTCAACAGTCTGCATCCAGGCATGAAGGCATATACACTGCTGTTGGCAGCTCCCTGACTGGCTCCTCCATGAGTAATCACAAGGTAGGGAGAGGCACGTATTTGGAAAGACACACAGCTCTTAGGATTCCACATACTGAAATTCTGAGAGAGGAATAAAAAACCCAGAACTGAGACTCAAATTTTTTATTAGGTAGCATGCTTCGTGTTTGTAAGCAAGCATTTACCTCAATGGCAACAAAAACTCCCTTCCACTGGTAGAGAGTAGAAAACACAGCTGGAGGTCTACGCAGAAGCACACCATACAGGACTTCTCCAGATGGAAAAAAACACCACTGAGCTGCTGGCTGCTCCTCAAAGCTTTGCAAGACAGACAGGACACTGATACTACCCCCTACAACACAGTAAAAGAAAAAATACTTTTTCTTGGCATCTTTTACAAGGTCATTTTCTTTATTTTACTTGCCAAAACCAGCTCTGATATTAGAAATATTGAAGCTGTCTCTCAAGAGCCAGTAAAAGTGCATGCAAATCCATGGAAATGGTATAGTGCTGATGCTGTAATGAGAGTTAAGCAATACATGCATTCCTCATATATTACAATTACATGTGGAAGATGCATAAGCAATATAAGTGTGATTCACAGTGACTCCACTTGGAATTTAGGTGGTGAGAAAATCAGCTAGATAGGAAGTAATAAAAGTGACAAAGAAACTATAAAATGTGTTTATCCTGAACAAGCAGTCAAGGCACTAAGATTCTTAAACTGACTAAGTCATCTGATGCTTACAGAAAATAATGTCTTCTATGCTGTATTAGAAAAATACAAAAATGCAAATCTAAGGCCTAGTGATAATATACGAGCAACAAGAAGAGCAATACAGACTACAGAAACTCTGGCAGCAGTGGCTGATGACAAGCTGACTTTCAAGCAGCTAAGCTCTTTCATCTGATGAATTTTGGTATCATAGAAATATTAATTATTGTGAGCAAGTCTGAACAGGTGGGTTTACATTCCAAAATTACATCTGCTGTATTTTTGCTTAGTCTCTGACTATCTCTACTCTGCAAATAGCAACAGATTGTCTCAATAAAGTGAACGTACTGATGCCAAATGCTGTATCCGACAATGTCTCCCACTCAACACTCACAGACACGTTGAGCCCATTACTCCGTGAAACTTTCAAATAAACTGTAGTGTTGGCTTCTTCAACTGTGAAGATATTTGTCCTGAATGTAAAAATTGTGAAAATAAATTTTTAAGATTATTACTTTTATAGTATATAAGTAATATTTTTACAACACAATTCCAGTTCAGGAATGCAACAAAAAGAAAATACTGGTCTTGCTGTCTGATGAACTGACATTGATTAAGGTTCTCCAATGTTTCTTAACACAAGACCTTGGTAAAATCATAAGGAATTCAACAAAATCTTAAACTAGCTTGAAATTCAACACTTCGATCATGCAGTTAAAGCTGAAAGATTTTTCAAAACATTATTCCATATCATGGCATCATAGAATGGTCTGGGTTGGAAGGGACCTTAAAGATCACTTAGTTCCAACATCCATGCAGGGACACTTTCCACTTGATCAGGTTGCTCAGAGTGTCATCCAGCCTGGCCTTGAACACTTCCAGGGATGGGGCTTCACCATCCTCACAATCAAGAACTTCTTCCTAACATTTAATCTAAATCTACTCTCTTTTAGTTTGAGTCCATTCCCCCTTGTCCTGTCACTACATGCCCTTGTAAAAAGTCCTTCTCCAACTTTCTTGTCAGCAGCCTTTAGGTACTGGAAGGCCACAATAATGTGACCCTGAAGCCTTCTCTTTTCCAGGCTGGAAAAACCCTATTCTCTCAGCCTTTCCTTGTATAAGAGGTGCTGCATCCCTCTGATTATCTTGGTGGCCTCCTCTGAACTTGCTCCAACAGGCCCACGTCCTTCCTGTGCTGAGGATCCTGAACCTGGATGCAGCATGCCCAGTGAGGTCTCATCAGAGTGGAGCAGAGGGGCAGAATCGCCTGCCTTGACCTGCTGCCCATACTGCTTTTGATGCAGCCCATGATTTGAGTGGGATTCTGGGCTGCAAGTGCACACTGATGGCTCAATTCCAGCTTCTTATTAACCAGCAACCCCAAGTCCTTCTCAGCATGGCTTCTCTCAATCTGTTCATCCCTGGCCTGGATTGATACTTGGGGTTGTCCTGACCCAGGTGCAGAACCTTGCATTTGATTTTGTTAAACCTCTTGAGACTCCCATAGGTCCATTTCTCTAGCTTGCCCAGGTAATATGGCTCATTTGGTCCTGAAAACCAGCCCTAAGAGTGTATCTTACACAAGTTAAAAAGAATTACATTATAAAATATATGATTCCCTGGGCACTGATCTAAAGTTTGGAACTCTTATTATGGATCATTATCAATGGAATGTTCAGGGACTAATGAAAAAATTCATAGAGAAATCAACATTTCTAATGATAAATAAAGTGTTCTTCCTTTCTTCTGTATAGCAATAATAATATTTGATAGGTAGAGTACTTTTCAAAACTATACATTTTACAACTAGATTGATGAATTTCTTTGAGGGGATTATTTAAAATTAAAACAGTAAGGAGATAGTACCCCTACAGAATATGAAAACCCTCTTTCTAACTAAATCAGAGTTTATTACCTATTTGTAACTGGGTAGATGCTGAAAAGCCCCAGTGGGGCCTGGTTCTGTAATATCGTAATCATAGTTTGCACTCTGGTGCCTAGTCTGGCTCCTCCAGTTGGATTGAACAGGGTGACAATAAAGTGCTCATCCATTTCTGGTTCTTCATCCAGGATTGCAGAAATATGCAGACTCTGACAAGAAAATAAGCACAGAAAGCTGCTGACACTTGACAGCTAACAATGATGCAACACTAGTCAGACCCCGCTGGTGTTTCTGTCCTTTCCCTGTGTGGCTCTAGACAGCAGAGCAGCACAACAGCAGCTCTTGAAATTGGAGTGAGGCAGGAACAGACAGTTCAGGCTCAGGTTCTGCAGTCATCCCTCTAGTCACCTCCATTGTCACAATATTTACACAAGCACATCCACTTTTTTGTTTTATTTTCCCATTCTCCTTACTCTTAGGCTAAGAACTATATCTAGAGACTGTACTAAGAAATCTTTTACTTCCCACAGATCTGCTAAGCTGGTCATCAATGAGGTTCCAAATGCATTTCAGGTTCAGAAATTGAAAACCAGTTTCCAGCAAGGTTTGTTCGAGATTCTACTTCACTAACCATAATAACCTGTTACTGACCCTAGATTCCCTGAAAAAAATAACATAACGTAACATAACGTAACGTAACATAACATAAACACCACACCACCATTAAACCTCAGAAGGGTCAGGATCTCACGCACTTAAACTAGCTCACTTTCTTGCTGACATTCTTGTGGGGAGAGTTCAGAGGCAGTGAGCTTAAACTTCTGAAAAAATAAGTAGTTTTCAATTTGTAAGACTCAGAGACCTGTTCATCTTTTGCCATTGCTGCAGTGTACTTTGTTCAGTTCAGGCCACACAACAGAATGGTATTTCTACCTCTAACCTTAACTATTTACACTTGTAAATAATTATTTCATGTTCAAGTTTGTGTTTCAGTTATATGCTAATTACTTACAAATAAATGATCCTATGCCTACATAAATATTACATACCCATTGTATTTTTTCACTTTACTTGACCTATTACAAAGAGAGTAGTATCTACAGAAAAGCACCTTTAATTTTTATGCACACCTGTTCCCATGACTTAATTTGCTTTGAGAATGAAGGAAAACATCAGAAAAAAAAATTAATACATGAAAAAACCACAGACATTACTGAAACCCTTCCAAAAATTTTGAAATAACTTTCTTCACTTCTTTGATAATAACTGTCATATTACCTTGAATCTGACTCCCTCTTCCAGCACAATGTATCCTTGGGAAGGGGTCAAATCCACTGATGGCTCTGAAGAATTAATTTCACTTACAAGATATTGAACAGTCACAGTTCCAAATATCCCCTGAGGAGGTTCTCTAATAATATTTAATACTGCAATGCTTTCCATCAGATGGAGAGCTGTTTGCTCTCTTAGGAAGAAGTGATCACTGTTATTGAACGACAAAACTCCGTGTCCATCATCATTGGCAAATATAGTAATTGTGGCTTTTGAAAAATAAATAATGGAAATAGTTTTTAATTAACATAGTAAAATAGTACACATATACATACATATATACATCAATCCATTCTTCCTTTAAGGTATGTATAATGTTGGTCTTACTTGAAGAGAGTACGTAAGTATTTTGCCTTATCTAGGAAGATTTCTAGAAAGGAAGTATGTGGACTCTCTTATTAAAGAGTTCACTTTTGCACATTTGATCTCTTTTATTCCTTATTTGGTTAATTTTCCACATTTCACAGGGATTTTTAAGAACTTTCCAAGGGAGATTAATGATCTACTATCACAGGCCAATGGTGTTCTCTGAACTACGATTATTCAGGAGAATGGTATTAAAATGACTGCCATACAATTCTGAAGAATGAGAACATCAAAACCACGTTTTACCTGTTGTGCTCTTCCCTAATTCCAGGCCCAGAGAAGGATTTGTTAGAATTAACTGGAACTTTTCCACACCTTCAGGAATATCATCATCAAAAATCGTAACAACAACAGATTTATTCCTTTCTCCATCAGCAAAGAAAAGAGTCTAGCATTGAAGCACAGAAAGCATTGAATACTCAAAAGCTGTTAATACACAGAGAAATTTTAAACTAAGGTAAAGCAGAATTGACTTGACTAGGAAGAAAAGAGGATACAAGAAGAGCTCTAATTTCTATGTCCTTTAGAAGCTGATTGAAATAGAAGCAAAATAGTTCAGCATACTGCAGAGTGAGGGCAAGCAAGAGCAACTGATTTTGAAAGTTCTGTTGCAAAAAATACTAAAACTTACATGAAATCTTACATGCTCTTGACTAAGCAAAACTGTGTTTGAGATAGATATTTGAAAATTTACAATGTGATTTATATTTAAAAATGCTTTAGTACTAAAAAGAAAAACGAAGTAAGATGACTAATTCTATCTTGTTCTATTCAGATGATCAAAGCAACTGAAACAAGCTGAAAAATCTAGCTGTATTTATTAGTGATCATTCTGTAGAATAAATAAGAGGACATTCTTTTGAGGAAGCTGAAGGAATGAAGACTACTAGATTTAGAATTTGCTTCTTACCCTTGGGGTCACATTAAAATCCAAACCCAGCTGTGCCTCCAAATTTTGGGCATAAAAAAATACAGACACATTGCCATAAGATCCTTTGTTTCGGTATGCCATTATTGTCAGATTCCCGTGAGATTCATAAACTTCAAAACTACAACAAAAATGAAGACAATGCTCACTGAGCGTGTTCTGAATAATGTGGTAGACAATTACATTTTCACTCCAAATCATCCCCTCTGCTTTATAACAAAAAGGCACCATTACAGTATCAGCATCATTACCACTGTTTAATGCAACCTTTTTACCTTTGTTTCTTATATAAATGGACTTAAGCTATAGATGTTGTCCTTTTTTCTGCTTACTAGTGGCAGATTAAGCCTGTCTATGATTATAGCTCCTGGAATCAGAGGAAAAGATCTGGGAGATGCCAGTATGTATGCTTATAGGGATGCAGAGGCTGGAACACTGGCTGGAGGTTGTGGGAGTGATGGAAGTTCACAATAAAACCCCCAGTAATTAAAATAACTGCATGGTAGCACAAGATTTCTGAGTAAACACACTGTAAATGCTGAATTCCAGTCTGGGAATTATTTTAGACTTTCCAGTTCTACTGAACTGAATGATATGTTGCTATCTCAAAGATGTGACCCCATTGTTAACAGGAGTTTTACTGTTAACTGAAAATGAAAATAATTGCGCAACTGAGTTCTTCAAGGAGACAAGACTTACTTGATGCTTTCCCATTCAATTATTCCACTTACTCCATCATTAGCATCAATAATAATTTGAGAAGATAAACCTTCCACATCTAAAATGGAAGAGAAGGACAAATGTGAAAAAACTATAAATTCCATTTTCATTATTTTCAAGAATAACATTAACACTTCTTTATTTCCTTCTTTATTTCCTTTATTTTGTTGGAGAAATACACAATTTTCCATTTCCAAAATCTGAAGAAGAAAATGGTCACGGGCAAGATAATTTAGAATGGCTTAAAGAAAATCTGTTCTTACTACATACTGCCAAGCTCTTCTGACAGATGGTGAGACAATGTAGCACCCAGCACAATTTAGTTCAGAAAATTCTTTTTACTTTAATGTTACTCTCTCTATGTTTTAAAGTTTAGACTCAACGAATCACAGCTCAGTGTTTACAAACCAGCAATCAACACTGCAAGTTACCTTTCAGTCTGTAACGAATTAACTCTGTCACTTCAATACGCATGCAAAGAAAGGGGAAAAGAGTCATAGAAGATATTAGAAATAATCAGAAAAATTAGTCTCTAGTACCACAGGATAACCCAACTGCTTTTAAAGGCAACAGCAGCTATGCTACTGAACTCAGAAGCAGAATGAGAACCTAACTAAGCAAACAACAAATGAAGTTATTGAAGAGTGAGAACATCAGAGAATATAACTCATAAAAGTATATCTGATAAGGGAGTAATAAAAAGCTGCTTTTGAAAGAGTGAACAAAGGAAGCACATGAAGGAAATTAAAGGACACATTTGTTTCCATTGTTTACTTGGAAATTAAAAACACAATAACACACTGCCAATAAAATTTTTGAGATAACTGTGCTCTCCAACTGCTAATTACTAAGTCCTCTATGAAAATCGCCTTGTATTTTTTTACAGGGATTTAAATGTAAGAAGCCAGTGTAATAATTATTATGTTTTATGTTCTATAATGTTTCTTGCAGACTACTTTGTCATATATTAGTATAGCTGATAAGTAAGTGAAATAATGAGAACATGCCAGACTATGATTGCAACTGATATAAAAATAAAATTAAACATAATTTTGTATAAGTTGTTTTACCCAGCCTAGGTAGGGCTGAAGTTGAGTGGTTCATGATAAGTTCCACTGAAGTTAAATTAACCAAGAAGAATTCTTGCACTTCTGGCACATCATCCTACAAAACACAAATCCAGCACATCCTCTTTTCATTTTCCTTAAGAAACAGTCAGAGAAATTGCCAAAAAGCAACACACTACAAGTCTTTACATTACTGCAATGTACTCCTGGAACACTTTTATACAGAATGTATTATCTTGAATGAATTATGAAGTAAGACATTTTATTTAATAGAAAAGACTGTGGAGACACTGAAATAGACATGAGTAAATTTCTGCCCCATTTTAAAGGCATGAATTCCAAACACCGATAAAGTAAGGGCCTGTAACAAGAAATGAATTGCAGCTGGTCTTAATGAGAGAAGTAAACTTCATTTAACAATAGATAGCACTGTTTTCTGTTATTTGTCCTTATGTGATTTTACTATTAAGACAAAAACAGTCTTTCTAAATGACAGTAAAATCTACAGCTTCAAATCATATAAAGGTTGCAAGCTTCCTTTTCTCTGAACAGAGTGAGAGGGTATAGAATTTACCTCTAGAATAGTAACACTTATGGCAGCTGATGTTTCTCCTTCTTCCAAAATCAGTGAGTCTGAAACAGCTATATAATCAGCTCCTGGTTCAGCCAAGGTCCCCTCTGTCTGATTACTCAATGTGACCAATCCTGGAACTGTGGCATATGTAACATTGATAGCACCTGTTCAAAATATGACCAAAAACCCCCACTTTTCTCAATTCTTACATAGGAAAGAAATCAAATGCTCATTGACAAAATGAAAAGTCTAACTGAGAACCAGAACAATTAAAAGAGTAATCTGGAGCCAATAAAATTTCATTATTGCCTTTAACACGCTTTCAGTACAGCCTTTGATGATTTGTCCAAAAATGCAAGACTCTGAAAGCATTAAGACAAAATGGATTCAGGTATTTGTGGTGCTGTGGACTGAAAATACTACATTGCTGAAGTACTACCTGGGACATCTAATGTATTATTAATAGAAGGTTTGGTGCCAAGGGAAAGTAGAATGTTTCAGGAAAAACTTATATACAAGAAAGCCTCCAAAACCAGTGCTAAATCGACTTTCCTGCCCAGAAAGACTGATATAGACATGAATAAAGAGTAAAAATTAGGGGACACACTGATAAGTTTTACTAAGGCAAAAAGGGAAAATTTAGAAAGTGATCCTAGAGACAAAAAGAAGACATTCAAAGCTAATCTTTATGAAATAAAACATAACATGTAAAAGAATCTTAGTTTTAACAAATAATGATGAATTTAATTTAGAGTTTTTACATTTACTATGAATGTGTAGAATAAAATATTTGTTTCCTGAGTAGTGTTCAAAAGTTAACTTCGATACTGATTGATATTAAAAAAGAAATGGGAAAACAGAAATGTCATTAAAACGTCTCTACAATTCTTTGGAGTGTTCAGATCTTGAATATTTGTTTAAAATGGTCATTTCACTTCAAAACAGAAAAAAAGAAACGGAGAGAGATACCACTGAGATCTAAATATAGTCTAAAACCAAAAAAAGGTAGTGATTACACACATTACATCTCCATAGAAGTTAAAATCCTCAGGCAACAAACACAAGAAGATATTTTTGCACACAGCACATGACTGAATACTGGAAGCTTATACCACTTAATTTGATTTTAAAAGGACAAATTGATCTAAAAAATAATATAGAATTCTCAGGGGAGAAATAAACTGAATTCAGGGTGATGAATGCAACTTTTTCCATAGAACATTTCTAAGCTGTCAAATTCTGGAAGTTTAGAGGCCATGATGTGAGAATGATCATTCTGTTCAAGCTCCTTTTCTCATGTTTTTAATTTCTTCTGGACAGACTAACACTTCAAGACATATTCGTCAGGCATAAAGGTACAACCCTAATAGCCAATTAGCTACGTCATGTGTCCTAACAGACTCCTTGCTGCAAAATTGAAGGCTATGGCTCCAGTTTTAACTAAAACCTCATTTTCAATGCTGTACTAAGAGGCCTAGAAGTTCTGACTTCTCTGGGGACACCCCCTTGTTGTGGGGGAGAAGCTTGCGTGCCCTCATGAGGTTGAGAGCTATGCTGGAGGTGGTTTGTGCCTCTGGTAGGATCTCCCATGCCAGACAGGCCTCAGCTGAAGGGTCCACGGTCAGGATGGGCTCGCCAGCCCTCTGGCAACCATCCTAGGAGAAGGACAACTCTAACTCCAAACCCGGGCAGATGGAGGTCGCTTAGCCCTGTAAGGACATCCAGCTACGAGAAGGATACTCTAATCAAACCTACGTCCTGAGGTATTTGCTGTCACCATTCAGGCCCTGGCAGATGAACCTTAGGAGTTAAAGGGTGGGGCCAGTTCCATGCACGCTGTGCCCCACCTAAAAAATCCACTGTGCAGGCTCAAAGAAGTTCTGAGAATATGAACCGTACACAAGGTTCTTCAAAATTTCCAGCCTCCCTTTCACACCTTTCATTTGTCTAATGATTTTGAAAACAAAACTTTATTTCCCTTAGAGCTGCTATACAAACCTAGAGATCCAAATTCTCTGTTAACAAAAAGCTGAACTGTTTTGTTTTCTTCTGGAAGTAAAACTACCCTGGATGGAGAAGCAAAATTTAATACTCCATGTGGTTCATCACTAGCTTCTACCGTCAAAACAGCTTCATATCCTTGACTGTCCAAAACAGCAGCACCTGAAGAAGAAACTCCTGCAAAAGAGTCAACAGACTACAGTTAATACAGTGTTATGCAACTCAAGTTTTCTTTTATACTACTGTTATTATTATTACATCCAAATTACAGTCACTAAGAGTGGAAATGAAATCCAGCAAAACACATTATGTGCTCACTGAAGTTTACGAATGGTGTGGAATGTATATATAATTACATTCTGTAGCAAATAAAGGAACATTCAATCACAAGAATTGTATGCATACGAAGTATAGAGTTACAAAACTGTATTAAGAAAGGAGAAAACATAAAGGGCCAGTGCTAAATAACCATTTTCCCAAACTACTTCTATTATAAAAGATAAAGTTCCTAGGAATTAATTCTAAAAGTTAAAATTATATTCAACTTCTCAGTCATTCCATTAAGAAATTACTAGAAATATTGCCTTGATGAATAATTGTATCAAATGATATTATCCTCAAAGATTACAAGAGTAAACAAATTATTAAGGCAATTTGGCAAGGCACTTAGCAGCAACCCAACCCATGTCACACAAGTTTGGTATCTAGATGTTAATCCCAGTTCAACAAAGGGTATTTCAGAAGGGTTGCAATTTCATGCTTCTCTTGTCATCATATTTTGAAGGTAAAATAAAAATATCCTGACCACCTGGAATTCAGAGACAAATCAGAAAGTGAGCTTGACATGACAAAGTTGTTTTCAAAGATAAAAATATCCACTTATTTCGTGACACCTGTATCCAGAACACATTAGTAGGCTCAAGTTCATCTTCAGTGAAAGGGAAGCACATAAATACTGAATTAAACAGAGTTAATGAAAAATGCAAAGACACTGTGGGCTTTAAATGTAAATGTATATCTATACATATAAAGACAAACTCATATACACAGAAGTATCAAAACTGTTTTGATAAAATGTGAACAAATTTTGCAGTTTTCAACATTTCCAGTATGCTTAGTACTATGCTTCCAAAGTGGATTAATACATAGGAAAACATTATGCTACCAAATGGGAGTGTTATGATATAGCAGGCTGTAGTTCTGCATTACCTTCGGTTTTGATGTCAAATAGAATGATCCGGTATTCTTCCTTTTCTTCAGGAATATGGTCATCCAGCAAGGGAACATACAATGTTGTATTCAATGTCCCCTATTTATTTTATTGATAAATTGATTAGTCACTAGTGTATAGATTACAAGTGATGTCACAATATCATATGTATTTCGAGCAACACTTTTACAAAAATGTAAATATGAAGTAGCAAAAACTATAAACTCCCTGCAGTTTAGAACTCCTAGAGTAAAGGGGAGAGTAAATAATCACATCAAGAAAAAGAAACTACTATAAAAGCACATCCGCTTCCTCAGCTCACTTCAAATTACAGTATTATCCTGTAGCCACTAGACTTGCTTGTGCACTTACCTCAGGGAAAAACAGTATTCCAGAATAGTTTTCAAAATTTTGTTTTACATTATGTCCAACTATCTTCCACTCAACAGTAACATTTCCCAGTCCTGGGGCAGTTCTTACAATATGGAATTCCAGTTCTTCTCCTAGGAATAAACAGTAAGATGCAATATTTCCTGTTTCCTCTCCTACACTTCAACCATTAAAATGAAAAGCCAAAAACAAGTTAAAATACTTTTTTCTGAAACATCTTAATATGTTTAATAGTGAGCTTCACTGTAGTTAAACAATATGTTCACTTCTAACACTGAAGCAGAAACTCATAAACCTAAACTCTTTCATCCTGAGTTTTTCTGGTTTTAGTTCACTCTAGGAAAACACTATCAAAATATAAGAGAACCTGGTTCAGATGAGTAAGTGCCATTAAAATATGCACAAAAAGAAGAGCAGTACCTGTCGGTGAACTACACAACAGAGTGAATGCTGTATACACACAGTTTTCTGGAACAGCAAACTGGAAAGGAAGATACATGATCCTAACATCTCCAGTGTCTTGTGATTTTACATAGTGTATGAAGAAAAATGTTCGTAATTACCTGCAAGTTCCATTTATATGAGTTTTAACTTAAAAATTATATCAGTGTTAGAATTCTAACATCCAGAAAAAAATTAATAATTCAAAATTTTAAAAATAAAGTACTTAAAAGCAAAACATTCAAGTTTCATGATTTTTAATGTATATTGCATAATAATGTATTACAATTTCTGACATAATCAGTAGCAAATGATATTATGCATCTATAAGAAGTAATTACAGTATTTTTTCTGCATGTATAATATTTAATACAGTGGTCACTTAAAAAGAGTAAACACTTTAGAAAACTTTGAAAAATTCACCAAAAATATAGATTTTTTAATAATATTAAATATCTATATACATTTACAGAAATTATATATATTAATTAAAATGAAAAATTTAAATATGGGAAAATAAATTTAACATACTTATATGAAATAGTTTAGCAGGTAACATTAGTAATATTATGCAATATATTCACATTAGAGGACAGATGTTTATTTATAATAAACATGTATTGCATCTGTATTTTTCAAATGCACAGAATGGAAGTTTGCCACTACGTACAGTATTGGCCTTCAAGCACATGAAATCTACAGAACTTTATAATCTTGAGATGCTTGGAAATAATCATAAAGAGATTTTTTTTGTCTGCTTACCAAAGAATGAAGAAAACAAAAAAATTTTTCAAAATTTATTTTACTGATGCAGAAACAAATAACTGATAAGCTTAGTTTCGCCCCAAGCTGACAGAGAACAACTTTCTTAGCATTGATATAAACTACTGGAATTTTTTTGCTGTTGCAGAGTACAATAATTCCATCTTCTGATTTGTGTTAGGTACATACTTAGAAGCTACTCTATTGAGAAACACTGAGATACATCTATGAAAGTGAAAGAGCAGATGTGGTGTTATGTAGATTCCTACTCCATGGTACAGAGAATTGAGCAGCACAGCTATTTTCACTGATTATGTAATTTAGAGAGCACCAAATTAGGATGCTATCTGGTTATGCTGGTATACTATTCTGCAGGGCAGTATTGTATAGCTAAAACTGGCAGGAACAATTTTGATCATTGTCTGGACATATTCTTTTGAGAAAAAAAAAAGGAAATAGAGAGATGCACACATATTGGCTACCAATGACAGAGATATGAACAACTAACTTTAAGAGACCTTAATATAATAAACTGAAATAGAAAATATAAAATTGTGAAGAAGTAATACAAAAATTGTATACATCAATTTTCAAATACATAGAATTAGTATGTTATTCCATTTCATAATTTCAAACTTCAGTTAAGCCTTGGTTCATATGTTATTTTAAGATATTTCTGAGAGAATAAAGGAATTCAAAATTTATTGACATCACAAGGATTCTGCTTCTACATTCAGACATCCAAGGACAGACTGCAGGTTTTCAAGTTCCCCTGAGGTTAATTAGTTGTATCATTTAACACTGCACTGAAATCTCACTGCATCCTATTTGCAAATTTTACACATCCATTGCAAACAAGTAAATATTTGACAGAAAAATAATTACTTTAGCCCCATCACAAAACACACAGACAAGTTATTTCAATACATTACATAACACAATGGATTTTCACTGAATCTGGAACACAATACTTTATGATGCAGAAACCTGCTGCATTACACTGCAGTCCAAACACTAAGAAGAAACCTGAAGTCCAATCCATCACAATTAAAGGCCCTCAGGCAGTCAGTTATTGACCCTTGTTTCTCGGTCAGATTTACCAGAATCTTTGTTATTCTTACCCAGTAAGAAATATTAATACAAGTACTAATCAGGTTCTGAATATTGAAAGTGTTATTGTGCTAATTTCACTATTTAAGTTTTTTAATATTCCACCATTTTAAATATTTCTTTAGATTTCTGCATTTATCACAGAGAAAAGAGGTGGGCACCTCATCCATCCTCTCCCTCTTCCCCATTTCAAGCTACTGCACTGTGTTTTCACCTAACACAGTCAGAGCCACACAACCATTGCATACTCTTTCTATACTAAAATGCTACCCTTGCCCTCAATCAGGTGGTAAAGAATATGCACAACTTGAAAATAATTGTGGTTTGCTTGACAAAAACTGTTCAATAATAGAATAAATCTTAAAGATAACAATATTTGGATTTATGCCTGAAAACTTGCATTCAAATAAAAAAAAGGGATAGTGAAAATGAAATTAAAACACTGAAATCATAAAGGCTTTAGCTCATTCTTTTTTCTTAATCAAAGGGAACTAGTTTGGTTGTTTTTTCTCACTATAATGCAATGCATTATTTTTACAAGCTGAAGGAATTGAAGTCAAGTAATTTTCACACTACAGCAGAGTACTTCAGCTTCAAATAGCCAGCATTTCCTAGCATGCTATGAATAATATTTAGCCAGTGGAAAGTTTCCCAGGTCATCATAACCTTTGGGAATGAGATTTATATTAATTCCTTCTGCTCATCAACCATGGCTCTTAGCCTGCCAGACAGGAGCCAGCTTGGTAAGCAGCTCAGAACCACTAAGGTGGAAGAATAAAGGATGAAAACTGGGCACAAACTAGTACAGAATTAACAGAAATCATATCTAAATAAAAAATGAAATGTTATAGTGTCATGGCTAAAGCAGGTTTTGTATTTTATTCCTTTTCTCCAACATTGTTTTGGAGGAGATGTTTAACAAACAAATAAACAAACACATACATACACACATACTGCTTCACCAGAGCCAGGTGGGGGAGGCTGAGGGAGAGAAGAATTCTCTCCATCTTTGACCATGTTTTTGACCATGGGAGGTGAGGAGACTAGACGTGATCTCTATTTGTTGTTGGTTTCAATCATTCCATTTATATTGCCGTTGTTGCTGCTCCTATAGTTTTTGACAGTAAACGGTTATTTTTTAACTTATACCGCCCATCATTTTCTCTCTCTCTTGGTGAAAGGGGAGGTGATCCTTTTCTTGAAGTCACTACCTGAGCACTTGCCTTACACTAAGACATATGGTATCCTTCCATTTCATGGAAAAAAAAAAAAACAGAACATGTTCTTTTGAGACAGACCTTCTTCTTCCAACAGAAAATACAATGCACACATTCCTGGACAGCAGATTTCTGTTTTGTGAAGCTTCCCTGCCTATCAGTTGGCATGCCAGAAAAAGTGAGACTACAATACGTTTTGATTCCAGCAAAGGCTGATAAAAGCAATCACTCTTAGTACTGCTACTCTCCTCTGCAGAACTGTACCAAACCCTTAGATCAAACATGCAACATGATCTCTCAAAGCACTACTAGACACTAGATACCTAATTATTACTGGTTTTCTCAAAAGTCACAACTGACTGATGACATCAGGATTGCCACACTCCTAAATAAGATACCATAAAAGAGCATAAAGAAAAATTTTGAAACAGCAGGTTATTGAGCCAGAAAGATGGAAGATTTGATTCTAATCTTTCTGTGGGAATAATTCCTAGATGATTTAAAGTTAAATGTAAGTACAGTGATGAATAATATTTGCTTAAGACTACTATTTGGTATGTATGATGGAATTTCTAGAATATGATATAAATGAGTAAGACAAGAAATGCTAAAAGGAGCTTAGAAATACAATACTAACAGAAGCAAGGCACAATCTTCAGAAAAAAAAAGGTAGAAACAGATCATAATATACAAAATGTTTTCTTTCCATAGATTTTATTTGTGCTATTTTTGCAAGAGTTAAAAACCCAATGAAATATGTCAAATCTGTAGTCATTCTCTGCTTGCTGGCATTCTCTGAACAGTGAATCACTGAGTCATTGTCAACAGAAAGGACAGAGAGGAAAGCTCATGTTAAAAAAACACAAGTGTGATCAACAACCAGAACCCACCTTCACGACCAATAACAGACCTTCCAGCTGTCTGGAAGCCAACGATTCCCGCCACATTATCACTTGCCAGGATAATCACTGTGACAGTGTCGAAATTGGGCAGAATTCTACTTCCTCCTTCAGTATGGACCAGGCTGATTATGATGCTTTCATTATCCTCTGGCTCTAGATCATCTAAAATGGTCAATGTGACCATCTTTTTTGTTTCACCTACAAGGAAAAGAACATATACATACTTATGTGTTTGCAAAAAAATTCACCTTTTAAAAAGATACAATCATGTCTTCTAGTAGTAAATATTAAATTAATATTAGAAAGGACGCAAGGAGTATGTATTTACTTGTCCAGAAGTTATTGAATGTCAGTACCAAGACTTATACTAATGAAAAATTATATTAGGCAATGTAATTAAAACTTATTAAATCTATTATGTATAAATTAACAATGTAGGTGTAATTTCTGAATGTCTAGAATTCTTTATCTGCTTTGTAAGTTTTCTGGTGTTCATATTCAAATTAGATAAGGGGAATGTAATTCTTGTAAGAAAAACTTCCATGTAAATAAGTTGTCTGATGAACCGCATACAGAGATATGTACATTCAATTTGATTACATTTACTGGACCAACGAATACATTAAAGTGGGCTCTCACTTAGTTAGATGCCTGTGTTCTGGAATGTCAAAGACTGATAATGTAAACAGCAAACACAATCAATTACGTATTTGATGTATGTATAATCATACATACGTATGATTCCATCTCATACACATAATCCATTATAATTGGCAACACGATCCTATTGCTCAGGGCATATGCATATCCTATTCCCTATGAGAATAACCATTTACAAGTTACATGCATTTTTTGCTACATTGTCCTTCAAAGTATTTTAAAAAGATTTACTAAACCTACAAACACTAATGTAATTACATGTCAGTTTCAGAATTACTTCCAGCAACCCCTCATTTGAGGTCAGATGATTTAGCAAGGTAAATGCACACCAGAATCTTTACTACATTCACATAAATTGTTTTCAAGATTATTGTTCAATCATCTCAGACTTTGAAAATGTGAAGTGTATCAGTCATGTTGGATGGTGCTTAATGCCTGCCACAGACTTGTTAATCCTCTTTGCAATATCCTGTTATGTCATGTTATGAAATCAATATAACTTCAGAATCTAAAAAGATGTATCATTAAAAATTAGGGCTGTACTGACTGAAGATTGCAAAAAGACCACTTAGACCTGATTGTCATTTTCATTATCCTTGATATAATAACTAATTTCTGCAACATTATTCTTTGTTTATTCAATAAAAATTTAATCTTTATAATACATACCACAATATATCCTTAAAAATACTTAGATATTTATACTTTTCATTTTTTTCTTTTTTTTTCTTTTGTTTTTAGTGTGTGTTGTTAGGTTCTTTCTGGTTTTCTTCAGTTTTATACAACAGAAGCTAGAGCAAAACCTTGCCTCACCTTCAGCAAACACCAGAATCTCACCAACGCCCACAAAATCCAAGTTTGGTGTAGCAGTTCCACCAACAACACGCCATTCCACTGTCACCTGTCCCAGGCTGCCTTCTGTCCTATGTATCATTAGCTGCACTTTGGTCTGAGGGCGTTCTTCTACTTCAATACACAGACCTTCCTGAGTTGCATTGGGACTCACACTGAAGATCTTAAACACTCCAAAGGCATCCCCATTCATCATTATGATAACTGTGGAAGTATTTGGCTGTCCTATAGATGGTTGATTTTTTAAGCTGGCTGAGATGTTCATTAGTTCAACTTTCAAAAGGGATATAGTGAATTTTTCATCCAGCTCTGGCAGGCTGTCAGGGAGTATGGTAACTGTGAGATTTGCGAACTCTTCCCCCTCCTGCATGATGGCCCACTGTCTTGTGATAGATTCATAATCACTACCAGCAATGGCCTGTGTGCTAAACAGAGTGGATGCACAGCTGATGTTTTTCTTGTAGGTCCATAATCCTGATGTGTTAGTTAATGGGCTGATCTCTGTTGTGAGCCAAAGGCAGAGAGGAATCTCAGAGGCACTGGAAAATGTAAAGGCTGAACACGCTTGTTCTTTTAGGCACTGAGTTGCACAGGCATACAGTGGGTCACTTGCTGCTGACACATTCACTCTGGTCCTGGATGGCTGGTCAGGAATTCCTTGTAGAGGAGACTCATAATAGGCCAGGATATCTTCACCTTGCTCAATGGCAAGAGCTACAACATCAGTCTCAGAAGTGCTGTAAAATATTTGCAGCTGACCAAACTTTCCACCCCTACAAAACATTAAAATAAAAACATCATGTTAGCTGGTGAAACATGTCTAATGTTCTATATATTGCTGGGTGAAAAATAAAAGTGAATAAAAACAACTGATCCTTTCTGAATTGCCAAAAACTTACAAACAACTAATTAAAGCCTATTAATAGAGGGCATGTTTGCAAACATTTGTTTCTAGGAATTAACAGTCCTCTTAGGACTGACAAGGAACAAAAAACCTGTGCTGTCCAACATTGCCATTGTTCCTCCTAGGTGTCCTCAGGATATATCAAACTCACAAAATGTGTTCTACTTTTCTTGCTGTATTCCACCACACAACAGTTGATGCATTTTGTCCTCCAATCTACATCACAGGAACAGGCTATTTTGTGACTTTAAATGGTCTGACGATTGAACAGTCAGAATGAACTTCAAGTATACTGTGTACACTGGGTTTACATTACAAATCTGTATTACATGTAAGTATATTATGTAGATTTTGAATAATCAAGACATCTAGTTCAAAATCGATTTATATGAAATAAAATTTAATTGAGCTGGCAGATCAAGCAATTGATGCAAATACTGATACAAGAGAATGACATTTGAAATAGCAAAAAAAAAAACTAAAAAAAGGAAGAAAAAATAAGAGATACGAAAAGAGCAAACATTATACAAACCTTCGCATGACTGTTATATTTGCAAGCATATTTCTTTCTAATGGCTCCTGAATTCGGTATGAGGGTTGATGAAAGAAAACTGTGCCATAAGGATTATCATTGGCAGGTATCACAATATTTGCTGTGCCATCCAAGCCGATAGCACCACCATTGGAGGCATGAGTTAATTCTACAAGGACAACCTGGAAAAGAAAAAAAAATTCAGCTAAACAGCTTTTGCTATTTCTAAAAATAATCACAAGCAAAGAAAGAACTGAACTTCTTGTAGACAAAACATTCCTTGTTTTGATTTGCACACATTTTTTAAACAAGTTAAAACTCTTAATACTATTCAAGAAAGATGCAAATCTTTACTTACTTCTTCTACTTCCGGAACATCATCAGCCAGGATTTCCAACAGCAACATCTGAATGGCTTCCCCAGGGGCAAAAGTAGTATTACCCTCGGCGACCTGCAAGTCATCGTCAGCAGGATGCCCATTAATGGTAGCAGCCCAATGAACAGTGACATTACCCAGTGTCCCAGCATTGCGGATTATTGGCAGATTTATGGTTACTGATCCAAACTCAGGCTCCGTCACAGTGAAGTGGGTATTCTGAAAGACTGAAGTACACCACAGAGAAACGTAAGTGCATTAAGAATGAAACAGATAAATTTATTAAAAGTAAAGTATATAGCTTTGTTCCACTTGATTGTATTTACTTGTGCAGGTGAATCATCTTTAAGCAGGTTTAAACTTTATAGAAAACTCTCAATATTCGTATTTTCATCTGCAGAGAAAACTAGCATGAAAACTAAGCCCTCATCCAAAAAGTATATCCCAACACAACCATTGCATGAGTTTATCCATGAAACGTTCTTTGCTCTTAGAATAAAATTTCATTTTTCCCATCAAGGAAACTCCTTATCAGCTTTCATATCATTTATTGAAGAAATGTATCAAAAACAATCTAACATGGAAGAAGTTAAGTAGAAGTCTCAGAACCACAGAAAGGGTCAGGTTGGATGAGACCACAATGGGTCACCTGGTCGAACCTCCCTGCTCAAGCGGGGTCATCCAAGAGCACATGGCACAGCACTATGTCCAGATAGTTCTTGGATGTCTACAGTGTGGGAGACTCCACAGTCTCTCTGGACAACTTGCTCCAGTGTGTGGTCACTGTACAGTAAAGTCCTTCCTCATGTTCAGGTGGAACTTTCTGTGCATTTGTTTCTACCCACGGGCTCTTGTCCTGTTGCTTGGCACCACCAAGAAAAGCCTGGTCCATCCTCTGACACCTTCCCTTCAGAAACTTATTGATGAGTTCGCTCTCAGTTGTCTTTTCTCCACAGGCCCAACTCTCAGCCCTTCCTCAGAAGAGAGATGCTTCAGCCCCTTAATCATCTTTATAGCCCTCCACTGGATCCCCTCCAGGAGCTTCGTTTCTCTCTTGTACTGAGGAGCCCAGAACTGGACACAGCACTCCAAATGTGGCCTCACTAGGGCTGAGTAGAAGGGCAGGATCACCTCCCTTGATTTGATGGCAACGCTATTGCTAATGCATGCAAAATCTTCTTTGTATTAAATTTTAAGTTTTTAAGAATTAAGTTAGCTCTCCACCTGGAATTATTAATTTTCCTTATGTTTTCTTTCTTTCCTCTACCACATTCTACTAAAATAAGAACTAAGTAGAGTGTGCAGTGAGAGAAGAGTAAGCTAAAGGAAAAAGCAAGGAAAATACAAAAAAACAAACAACAAGCAAAAAGACAGATTTCTAAAATAATGAATAAATTTTTTAAATCATCAAAATCCTTCTCAAAACATCTGCAATGAAACTTAATTTGGGAAGTCTACATGTTTTGTTTTATTAGTAATAGGCAGAACAAAAATGAAAGCACTTGATAGAAAATAAGAGAATGTAATCTAATTTCTCTTTACATTTTTCGATTTCCCCAGATTTTTAAATCTGTTTAAGCTGATTATTTAGTAAACAAAGGTATCAAAGTATTTAAGCAACAGATACTAGCATACAGATTTTGGTTTAAACCTATCAGAGAAATGTAGCACTTTGAATGCATAAAATACAAGAAAAGTAAACTAAAATCCATCTATCTCCATTAGAAGATTACAAAATCTTGCTATATCAACTGACAAAAGCAATACAATTTTTGTCATATTAAAGCACCACTACTTCTTAATTGCATGTTTTTAATTCAGTTTATATTATCTTTTACTTTACTGTTTTCATCCAGACTTCCCCTTCTGAATTTTTATTCAGTTGCCCATTAACAGTTCAGCCACAAACGCACAATAAAAATGTTAACAGAAGAAATTAAATAAGCACTCTTTTACCAAAGGATCCAAATGGGTCATCAGAAGCCTCAATAGTTATGATCGCTCTTGTCAAAGATCCAAGCAAGGCTCCCCCTGTTGTTTGATTCAGCAGCTGAACATAAAATGACTCCTCAACTTCAGGATTGATATCATTAATTATATAAATTGGCACAGCTTTACTTGTTTCCCCTTCTAATAAGACAACATCTGATGAGGCAACACTGTAGTCCTCACCTAGATGCGTAGATGAAAAAAAACAAAACAGTAAAAACTACGTAATATCAATGCATTATGGTTCAGTGTATTGAAAATCACCATCTTCTCTTTTTGCTTATACATTCTTTTCTGGTTTTGGGGTTTTTCCTTTATTTTCAGACCCAGACAACACAAGCCTTTTTTTTCTTTTTCTTTTTTTCTAATTTCCATTTTGCATTGCCTTAGCTATCTGGATGGCACAAAATAAAACTCAGTTTCACCAAAACAGAGATTGCACTGTTAGACGAAGTATTTACAAAAGGTCCACTATTGTTTCTTGTTGACAAAATCACACTACCAAGAAAATTCTGTCTTAGTTGGTAATTCCTCTCTGGCTTTCCAAGAGATAAAAGTGAACAAACGTACGTTTCAATAAAGGGCAAATTTTGTGTGTCGACCTCACTTTAGGTGAATTTGTCTCTAAGACTGTCTGCATGAAAGACTTTGATACACTAGATCACAGCTCTGCTTCAGAAACTAATTGAAAGCATTCTCTGACACAAATCTAGCTACACAATTCATAACTATCTGTTAAGAGAAAAATGTAAATGTGAGTTCTCAGAGCATGTTATCACCCATCTATTCAACTTTGGACATAGCTGAAACACAGTGCACTTCACTTACAACTGTCTAAGTAGTTTTTACTCTGCAGACTTCCTAAGTTTTCTCCTTATGTACCTCCTCCACAGCTAGGACCAACTGGAGAACTTTACCTTCCATTTTTAGAAGTTCAAGTCTCCTTGGGTTCTGATTGATTTTTTCCTATTTGTTTTACAGCTGAGTGCCTAGTTCTCACTTCCTCCCCAGTAAGCTCCCCTAAACAATGCATAAGGACTTTAAATATGTGCACAGAACTAAATAGTAGCTACACATACTACTACAATATTTTTTTTAAGTAGTGGTGGACTCATCATCATGGCTAGGCTTCGCGAACGAAGATTTGAGAAGGGCACTACCCACGCTTGCTGCAAGCGTGCTGCTGGCTAAAAAGGCTGATACGGGATAGGCAGGTCTGGTCACAAAAGGCACAGCGGAATGTCTCCCTAGGTGACATTGGCAAGGAATGATTCTTTCTGCATTGTCTTTTCTCCTCAAGACTGAATCTCTGTGCATTCTCAAAGGAAGCAGCAGCGTCATGAATGGTGTGTCTCCATGAATCCCGATTGGAGGCCAGAGTGGACCATTGATGGCAGTCAATATGGCCAAGGCTGAGGTATTGTTTCAGGGAGTCCTTGTATCTCTTCTTCGGGGCTCCTCTCTTGCGGCAGTCGGTGGCGAGTTCACCATAGAGCACAATCTTCGGAAGGCGGTGATCCTCCATCCTGGAGACGTGCCCTGCCCAGCACAGCTGCATTCTCATCAGCATGGCCTCGATACTGCTGACCCCTGCCTGTTCAAGAATGGACACATTGGTCATGTAATCAGACCAGCAGATGTTTAGGATTGAATGGAGGCAGCGCTGATGGAAGCGTTCGAGAAGCCGCAGGTGGTGGCGGTAGATGACCCATGATTCAGACCCATATAAAAGAGTAGACAGAACTCAGGCTCTGTAGACACTAATCTTTGTACTTTTCTTCAGGTGTTTTTGGACCAGACTCTTTTATGGAGTTTTCCGAAGGCTTTGTATGCCTTTGCTAGTCTGTTGTCTACCTCTCTGTCGATCCTACCATCTGAGGAAATGATACTTCCCAGACAGGTGAACTGCTGGACTGACTTAAGCTCTGAATTGCCTATGGTGATGTGAGGATGATGGAAGACTTCTGGAGGAGCAGGTTGGTAGAGAACTTCCGTCTTCTTCAGGCTGACTTCCAGCCCAAAAAGCTCAGCAGCCTCTGCAAAGCAGGATGTTAAGCGCTGCAGAGCTGCTTCTGTGTGAGCAACGAGGGCGGCATCATCAGCAAAAAGCAGCTCACGGACAAGGTGATTCAGGGTCTTGGTGTGGGCCTTCAGTCGCCTTAGGTTGAAGAGGCTTCCATCGGTAAGATATCGGATGTAGATGCCGTTTTCTTCATCGAGGTCTGCTGTGGCTCTTTGGAGCATCATGCTGAAGAAGATTATGAATAGAGTTGGTGCCAGAATGCAACCTTGTTTCACACCATTGGTTATTGGAAAGGGCTCAGAGAGTGCATCGCCATATCTGACTTGTCCACGCTGATCCTCATGTAGCAGGATGATCATTTTGAGGAACGTGGGGGGACATCCTAAACGTTCCAAGGTCTGCCACAGGCCTTTTCTGCTCACAGTGTCGAAAGCTTTGGTGAGGTCAACAATTGTTACATAGAGACCTTTGTTCTGTTCCCTACACTTCTCTTGCAGTTGTCTGAGAACAAACACCATGTCTGTGGTGCTCCCATTGGCTCTGAACCCACACTGGCTTTCAGGTAGAAGATCTTCTGCAATAGTGGGTACTAATCTGTTCAGAAGTATTCTTGCAAGGATTTTACCAGCAATGGAGAGCAAAGTAATACCTCAGTAATTTGAGCAGTCTGATTTTTCTCCTTTCTTCTTGTACAGGGTGATGATGACTGCACCACAGAGATCTGGTGGTAGTTCCCCTTGTTCCCAGCAACGCACAACAAGCTTGTGGAATTTGGCATGGAGTGCTTAACCTCCATGCTTCCAGATTTTAGGTGGAATTCCATCAACTCCAGCTGCCTTGCCAGTTTTCACCTGTTGTATGGCCTTGAGTATCTCTCCCATAGTAGGGGCTGCATTCAATTCATGTTTCACTGGTTGATGTGTAATGTGCTGAATTGCTGAGCCTTGGACTACATGGTTGGAACTGAAGAGAGTCTGAAAGTGCTCAGACCATCGGTTCAGGACGGAGGTTTTATCTGTTAGATGCATTTGACCATCTGCACTGAGTAGGGGGCTTTGAACCTGGTGTGTGGGTCCATACACTGCTTTCAGGGCCTCATAGAATCCTCTTTGGTCACCCAAATCTGCGCATAGTTGTGTCTTTTCTGCTAGGTCGAGCCACCATTTGTTCTGGATGTCTCGAAGTTTCTGTTGGAGCTTGCTGCATGCAAGACGAAAGGTGGCTTTTTTTATATGGCAAGATGGCTGAGCAAGGTGTACTTGGTGAGCAGTTCTCTTCTTCTTCAACAATTCCTGGATCTCTTGATTGTTCTCATCAAACCAGTCTTTGTTTTTCTTGGAGGACAACCCTAGGGACTCTTCAGAGGATTGCAGGATGCAACTTTTAATATGTTGCCAAAGTGCTTCAGGAGAGGGATCTATGGGATTATCTTTAAGTCCAGTTTGAAGGTTTACCGGGAAGCTGTCTCTCACGGTGGCTGTTTGAAGATTGCTGACTTGGAGCTTCCTCCTTGGAATGCTGCCTCTCTTAGGTTTGGGCTTGAAGTGGAGGTTACGTTTGCAACGCACAAGGCGATGGTCTGTTTGACATTCTGCACTCGGCATCACTCGAGTATGACGGACATCACTGACATTTCTCTGTTGTACTAAGATATAGTCAATGAGGTGCCAGTGCTTGGATCGAGGATGCATCCAGGTTGTCTTCAGGCTGTCTTTCTGTTGAAAGATAGTGTTGGTGATGGTGAGCTGCTGTTCTGCACAAAACTCTAGCAGGAGGCGTCCGTTGTCGTTGCGGTTTCCAACACCATGCTTGCCCAGGACTCCTTTCCAGGCTTCAGAATTCTTACCTACTCTGGCATTGAAGTCACCAAGGATTATGATCTTATCATCTGCAGAAACATTTTGGGTGAGGCAGTGCAGGTCGGTGTAGAATTTGTCTTTTTCCGCTGGGTCAGCTTGGAGAGTTGGGGCATATATGCTAAAAAGAACAACATGTTGCTTGTTGTGTAGAGGGAGGCGTAAGGACATAATGCGATGGGAATGACCTGTCGGCATATTTTCAAGTTTGGAGGCAATAGAGTTTTTAATCATGAAGCCAACTCCTGAAAGGTGTGTTTCGGTTTTGGGTTTGCCTGACCAGTAGAGTGTGTAGCCAGCACCATGTTCTTTAAGGCTGCCTTCCTCATGAAGACGAACTTCACTGAGAGCAGCAATGTCAATGTTGAGCCGTGACAGTTCATGGGCAATTAGAGCAGAATGACGCTCAGGACGTCCACTATCCACAGTATCAAGCATGGTTCTGATGTTCCAACATGCGAGTGTTAGTTTGAGCACACCTTTGCAGGCAGGTGTATGCCTTTGAAATCTCTTTGTTTTTGTTTGACCGTATGGAAGATGCCGGTTGGCCGCGGTTATCCAACCGGGTGTGGAGATGAGCTTTGTTTAGGCCACCTTTGCTAGGCCCCTCTCTGTGTGGAGCAAGCAGTGCTGTCCCTAGAAAAGGCTGCTCGGTCATTCAGGATGCTGCCGCAAGAGACTGTCATCTCTGGGGTCAAGTCTCTAATGACCCATATCCTGAACCGCCTGCATGCAGGGTTGGGTCTGCGGCTTCCAGCTGCTTCCTATCACCTGCCGTTTTCGACCCTCACCTGTCACTACAAGGCTTTGCAATGTGGGTGAACCCTTCAAGACTGCGCAATGGATTTTTTAGGTGAGGCACAGCGTGTGCAGAACTGGCCCCACCCTTTACTCCTAAGGTTCATCTGCCATGGCCTAGCGAGCTTGGACAGTGACAGTGAATACCTCAGGACGTAGGTTTGGTTAGAGTATCCTTCTCTTAGATGGATGGCCTTACAGGGCTAAGTGAGCTCCATCTGCCCGGGTTTGGGGTTGGAGTTGTCCTTCTCCTAGGATGGTTGCCAGATGGCTAGCGAGCCCATTCTGCCCGTGGACACACTTTGTCTGAAACTTCAGCTGAGACCTGTCTGGCATGGGAGACCCTACCGGCGGTACAAACCACCTCCAGCATAGTTCTCAACCACATGAGGGCACGCAAGCTTCTTCCCCGCGACAAGGCGATGTCCCTGGAGAAGAGTGGGGGACTACTGGATAAATACACATGCCAATTCCTTCCCTCATTTCTCTTTCAGTGTCTGCAGTGATGGTGCCTCTCAGACCTTTCTAAAAACCAATGCACAAACTTTCCAACAGGATTTGGATTCATACTTGCTAACCAGAGTCAGTCAGTCTTACAACGTTATTTTCTATACTTGTTACAGAATAAAGCATCCAATATACACTTGTTTCGTTTGACTGTTCTTTCAGCTTTAACACAGACTACATACTTCTACTATTCTGCTTTCTTACCAGCTGTTGCAGTTATTGGCATAGCTTTAAATTTCACAGAAACATCTGAAAATATTCCCCCAGTTCTGGTCACGTTAATGATTGGTCCAACATAATTTTCAGCAACTCGCACAGCTGAAGCTGAAAGCTGAAGTGTTCCAAAAGCATCATCATTGGCATTGATAATTACGTGAGCTATTCTCTCACCCACTGATCCAAGTCGAGGAGAATTTATAACTGAAATATAAAGAAAACCTAGTGAGAGGATGCCTGATATGCTTCCTAACCATGGCGGTAGAGTTCATAGAAATACATGTGTCTTTAGTGAATTGTTGTCATCACTATTCAATAAAATTATCTTTTCTAGAATTAGTCAACGTATAACTACAAACCAAATCAACATGTTTCCAGTGTTTGAATTACATTCTGGCAAAAAAATTCCATTTTTAATAACATTATTCTACCATGCTCTGGAGCATACTAGCCCTATTTTCTTTGAAAGATGAGGAACTGTGAATTTACTTCTTTATTTATTTGTCCATAAGGCCAAGACTAAGCTCAGTACAGTTCAGAAGAATTTAATTTTTACTCTTGTTATGATGAAGTGTAAGTAAGATTTCAACTCCAAGTAGAATTATAATTGAAGTTTCCCTTAACATCAAGATTAATCTAGGGGCAAGGACAGCAATGAAACATGTCAAGAAGCTTTAAAACATGAAGAAGACTGTAACTTACCTGCATTTACCTCAATTTTTAACCTGAATCTGTAATTTATCTGAATTCATCTCAATGAGAGATGAAGCAAAAATTGTCTACACCAAGAAAACAGTACATGTTTTGTAATTCTACACCATGGGTTTTTTTTGTAAGACTTTTTTGTTTCAAAAAGAAAAACTTGTTTAGTAACTTCCTAATACTGAACTTTTCATAAACAACGCTAGATGTGCAAGTATTAGAGCACAAAAAAATACTGTAAGATATTTGGCCTGAAAGACTTTGGATAAGACAATTCAAAAGGGATAAAGATATGCTCATCCATTTCTAAGAAAATACTGTGCCAAAGGAAACAAATGACAACAGGGAACAAATCAGGGAATTCTGAGATTCTTAACTGTACAGAGTTTGGCAGAAGCAATGAGTCCCTCATTTAACTTGCTGCATTTTATTCTGTTAAATATAAATACTAACCCTTAAATATAAATTGCAGGTTTTACGTGAGACACTTACTTGGCCGATCCTGCACTTTCTTGACCAAAACAATACTGATTAGCTCCACAAAAACAGATTCTGACCTCTCAGGATCATCATCATCCAAAATAGGCAAGGATATTGTGGCCTCGCTTTCATTGGTTGCGAAGACTGCATAACCCGTAATGGGTACATAGTCTTTTCCCTCTATTGCTCTGACAACATCAGGTGGAAGAAAAGGTGACTCTTCATCATCCCCAATAGTTCTGTATGTCACCATCACTGTACCGAGGAGGCCACGGGACCTTATTATTGTCAGAGAGATATTTTTTGTGTCTTCCTCAACTTTTATTGGTCTGTTTTGCTCAGAAAAGGTGACGATTCCATATGGATCATCATTAGCTAAAATAGTTAATGTTGCATTGGTATAATTTCCAAGATGACCACTGGAGACATTGATAAGCAAAACTGAAAACACCTTATCCAATTCAGGAACTTCATCAGGAGAAACCTGAACTGTAATATTTGCTCTCACTTGGCCAACATCAAACGTTACGTTCCCATCTGTAGAGATCAGGTCTCCAGTAAGATCACAGACTATGATCCAATGCAGCACCACCTGAGACAAAGCCCCATGAGTTCGTACAACCTAAGAGAAAAATATAAAGATCTGCATGATTTAATTCTGTGAGAAAGAAAAATATAAATGTGTGAAATACAATTAAGCAAAGACAATATAAGTTAAAGATAAACTGTGTTTTAAAAGCATGCAGTTTTTATTGTCTCAGCTCTGCTATATTTATCATCAACAATGTTATTTTATGATAGTAGTACCTCATTTGTAAACAAGGAGAAGCATTTTAAATCTGTAGATATTGTTATTTTAGCTTCAAGCTGAAGCAAATTCCTCATGAACTGGAAAAACTTGTACATGACAAAGTTGTTACAAATCACACAGTCTTATGACACAAACATCACAGAACACCAGTAACAACAGACAGAAGAGTACTGCACAGTAATATGGGACTCAAAGCTCTCTAACCTGCAGCACAACATTGCCTTCTCCATCTTCGGGCTCAGTTCCGTTCACCGAGAGTGACTCAGCACTGAACTCAAACACACCATGAGCATCATCAGAAGCCTCTATAGTCACAAGGATATGGGATGCAATTCCCAGGCTAGCTGTTAAAGTGCAAGTTCCAAAAAGGGTTACTATCTTCTAGTATATTTTGTTACATGAAGGAAAACAGCTAAAGAAATATGTTACAAAATTACAAAATAGATCATGAGTGGAGTACTCATGCTTGTTTGTCTTTGTTTTTTGGTGGTTTTTTCCAAATTCATGGTAACTATTTGGAAAAGGAACTGACTTTCAGTAATGCACTCCTAAAAGTCCTTCAACGGATCTATGCAACAAACTATTATTATTTTAAGAGAGGAACAGAAATAAAATTACAAGTTTAATGAATGAAAATGGAGTAGAATTTAGGAGAGTGGGGAGTTACATGGTCAACCTCAGTGTAAGCAGAAAGACAAGATGAATGCAGGTCTCATGCTAACATAAGCAGGAATGAGAAATGAAAACAACCAAGTCAGGTAAATCCTTCAACTACAAATGTTGTCTTGGGTGAGATAACTTCCTGCTCAGAGAGTAAGGGAAAAAAAGCATAACACACACACACACACACACACACACACACACACACACACACAGCCAAACAAATAAGAAGATCAAAAAAATGGTTAAACCACAGACTTACCCTCAAAGTCAAACTAAAATACATTACATTTACAATTGAAAATTAGGCTGAATTTGCATAATGGGTGCTCATATAACATTTTCAGCTCTGTAGGGTTTTAATTGAAGTACTATATGAGTCAAGTGTTACCACAAATTTATGTTATTTCTTCACCTAGCATCTTTTAATTTTTTTAATATTAAATGATTTTTGTTTTCCATGACATGACATAAATAGAAACTTGAGGAAATGAAAGAGGAAAAACAAAAAAAAAAACAAATGAACCATTTTTTTTAAAAATGTAACACAACTTATTTTTCTGTAGGAGTACTTTTGTCATGCAGGGTTCAAAGTAACACAAAGAATCTATCAGGGCATACAATCAAATTTTAAAAAAATGCTGTTGCTTTTTACTCCCCAAATAATTTGACAATTTTCAAAAAGTTAATTTTGCAAACTGTACCTCTGGAGTAACTACATGGTGTTTTACAACAATATGGGTTGGATGCTATGGAACCTGTTGCTCTCTGCTTTACACTAAACACTTACTGCTAGTAAAATTACACTTAGATTAAAATGAAAATGAATGTTTTTGACAAAATTTTGTGGTAAATCTAAATTAATCAGCTCTAACTGCAAGTAAAAAAGACTATGACAAGTTGTAACAGCATAGTAATTTATGACAGATATTAAAATTATAAATAAAAAACAGGATTAATTGAAAATGCTTACCATGTTGAGGGACAGTTGAAAGGAAGAAATCCATGTTTCCATCACCACTACCACTTCCATCATTTCTAAATAGCTCAGCAACTTTTAAGATGACAGACATACAGATATATACACATATATACATACATAAATAAAGAGAAAATAGAAAGCAATTTAAACATTTCTGGACAATACAAAAAGAGAGGGAAGTGTTCTAGGAACACATCAGTTTTGAACAAGAAAGTATATAGAATTTCTGATAAAAGCCAGAAAAAGTATTGACTATGCCACTTCTTATTTAATTTGTAACATCAGAAACGGCAGTGGAAAGTCAGAAGGAAAAACACATACAACTCTCTTTTCGCTATATTTTTTTCTTTCCTTCTGTGCCCTCTCTTTCTTACTCCAAACAAGGTCTGCAATGGAGAAATCAGAAAGGGATAGGGGGCAGTGGAAGCAGTGGCTAACCTCTCTTGAACTCTCTTATTCTAGTACTTTATCACAAACCAAAACTGTGTGAGAAAGCTGAAAAAATCAGAAGCTTAACTAATGGAGCCTTTGCTCTAAGTTTTGTGCTTCCAGTGGTGCTGGCAAAACCAAAGAGGTTTTATTACCATAGAGTATCTGTCTAGTAAATTATAAAAGTTAGCTGTAAGTTTTCTGACAAAAGAAAAAAAAAATCAAAGAAAAGTTTATTTACCAAAACCAAAATAGCCCACAAGCACAAAAGGTCTGAAGTTTTTATCAAAAGAATCCCTACATAGCACCACTGCACCCCAGAAATTCAAGTCAGCATGATCTAACTTTCCAGAAGGCATCACAGTTGCATTCCTGAATTGTTTAGAAAAATAACGTCAGTTAAAAAGTCACTTTATGGCTGTCAGTGTTTCAAATCACTTCTTTTTTTCCAATCAGCTTTCTAAACTACCTTAAAAATCTTTTGCAATGTTAAGGTATAAGTAATTTTACGTGGCAGGAGCACTGATGCTTGCCAACCTTTGTGGAAGTAACACCTCACAGCAGTTTTTACACTGAGTGTTTTTCTTATTCTCCCACAGAGCTACCAGCTACCCCTTCAACTCAGCTGAACTTCCCAGGCATTCCAAACCCCACAACTTTCTAATGCTATAATCCAGTTGAATCAGTTATGAGTCAGCTTATTGCAACTCCTCCAATTTCACTCAAGTGGTAGATAAAAACTCTTTAACCTTAAATATTGACAAATTTAAAAATAAAGTATTTTTATATTAATTCTCAATACCAACCATGAAATGATGTCATTTGAAAAGCAGCAATTGGCTTTGAATGACTTAGTACATAATAGCAATACATTCTATTTGAGATCTAGTGGTTTACAGCAATGATTAACAAACTATCTAAAGAACTATTCTTTCTTAAAAAAACTTACAGCTCTCTGGGAAATGTGGGAGTGTTTGTCTTTAGAAGAAACATGGAAATAGTACACAAGGTTAGATTTTAATGGATGAGTAGAGATCATGGAAATACAACCAATGGATTGACATATGTGCCTTACCTCCTCCCTCTGGGTTCAACAGCTCCACTTTAAAAGTTTTTTCTAGTTCAGGAATAGAATTATCAGTGATGTTAACAGTAATGTACTTGTATCTTTCTCCTGGCTGAAATTCCAGCGTGCCCAAACCAGCCTGCAATATGAAAGTTCTTCACATTTTTGTTCAAGCTTAATATTTTCATCCAAATGAAAAAAGAACCTTGATTCTTCTTGTCTTTGTCAAAACATCTACTTTTCTTCACTTTAGTTTTTTAAATATCTGCTGAATCTTTTTTATAAGAAAAAAGCAATCTAAATTCACCAGCTGATGAGCATCTGCATTCATCTACATTTTTCTGCAGCAACAGCAGTTAGACAAGCAAACACAGACACAGACAGGTTGAACATGTACAAATATATTCTTCATCTGTACATGTACCTGTATGTTCATATTAAGTTTGAATAGCAAATATCCATTCATGCTGCATTGACAACTCTTTTAAGAAAATCAAAATAAAAATCAAAACCAGAGGCTTTTCCTAGGAAATACAACATGCTATACAGAAACAAGGCAAAAGGCACATAGTAATTTATATTCTTAAAGTGAGTACTACACATTATCAGAACACCACATAAATCAGTCTTTCTGCGAAAAGAATCAGATCTGAGCTAAAATACTCAAACTGAAGACTATCTCCAGGACAAATAGCTCTAAATGAATTCTGAAATAATTACATACCTCAGCAATGGCCATACCTGATAATCTTTAGGACTGGAAGCTGTAAGTGGCACTGTCCTGTATTCCACAAGAATTGTTCCAAGAAGGCCTTGGGCACGAACTACCAACAATCTGATCCGTCCAGCTTCTTCTTTAACAGTAACATGGGGCACAGCAGAGGCCGGCCGAATCATTTCATCATGAGGCTGAGGAGGTGGCTCCAGGGAGAACTGTAGTAGACCTGGTAGACAAAAAGTACTATTTACATGGCTTTTCATACCAAATCTAAATTATGATAATAAATTGAAACAAAAATATGTGTAATGTTTATACTTAATGCTTATGAAATGAAAAAATAATTAGTGATATGCCCTTAGGACTCAGTCATGCTATTTCCAGGGATGTGCTACCTCCCATTTCCTCTCTCACTGATATCCATTTCAGTCTTAAAAAAACACACCACAAAAATTAATTCAGCTCTTCCCAAAAGACCCCAAATATGTCATAGTATTGGGTACTTGTTGTTATATTAAGCATGCTGAAATATCTCTCTCCATTAGATATTCTCATTTCAGAAAAACTTGCATAAGATCAACTATATGCAATCTTGTTTTGCTTGCAAAAGGGGATCATCACATCTTTGGTCTGGGCAGTTTTGAAAGACTTTTTTATAGTATTCTCAAGAATAAGTAACTCAGCCTTCACTCTTTATGAATTAATCTCAAAAGCAGAATACCTGGCATGGCTTCCTCAACTAGCTAGGCTAGGCAAACTATTACCTCTTGAGCTAGAACTATATATAAACCTGCAACAAGACTGTATCATCTTTGACATTGTTACCATATGGGTGGTCACTGGCTTTAATGCTGATGTCAGTAGTTTCCTTTTCTGGATCTATACTTGATCCACTGGTAGGAGTTGAACCTAACTTTCCATCTCCAGACACTGCTGAGACTAATGTCACACGGAAATATTCATTTAGCTCCGGAATGTCATCGTCAATAACATGCAAATTTAAGACCTAGAGAAGGATCAAATCATGGAGAAATCAAACTGTGCAAATCACTCACAAATTTTAAGACTCTGCTTAACTTATCAAATTCTTAGTCCACCAGCTGTTATCAACTGTGAGTTCACAAACTACAGACAACACTTGTGCCTTACATGTAATTTAAACTAGCTTCTAGGATAATATTTGAAATTTAGAATACTCATTCTAGAAACATCTTTACCAAGCTGTGAGAAATGGAAGGTGCACTGCCTTAAGTGCTTCTGATTACATAAACACATAACCAAGCAAAAATTATTCATTTATATACCTTAAAATAAGTATAGATGAATTAAATATATTGAAAATTAAATATCGGACAGATTTTAAAGTCTTTACGACTTTGTGCTTCAAAATAGCCAGTATGAGGATTAATCCAACTTAGAGAGCAAGTGAAGTATGCTTTTTACATCACCTCACATACAGCTCATACATTCAAGTAACATAACCTGCTCTGCACAGGCTAATATATTCACCTCAGGCAATTCCAACTTTCAATATATTGTGATAAGATTTGAAAAATATATGGAAGAAAAGGTTTAAGCAGCAGATCATGTTTAGAGCTATGGGAACGAGTAGCTTACAGACATCAATGGAAAGTCTCTTAGGATATCTCACCTGATGAGCAACTGCTCCCAACCCATTTCTTAGGGCCATGCCCATCAGCTCCTCTGTATGCAGACAATAAATTGGACCACATAACAGTGGAGTAAAAGGGTACACCAGCCCTCTTTGCCACTACAGAGCATAAGGCAGGCCTCAGCTATTCTGCCAGACTGGAAAAGGATGGGAAATTTTACTTTAAGTGACTGTATGCAAGGCAGCAATATGTCTCAATAGAGAATTAAAGCTGAATAAACAGTGCCATGAGCATATTATTTTCCAGTATCACAAGTTTTTGCCAAGCTGTACTCAGTCACATTGTTTAACTGGAACAAGATCCACAGTTCTAGTGGAGCCACTGGGACCCTTTCAAATGGTGTCAGTGAGTTTCAGTCAGCTCATACTGGCCTCTGCAGAATGATATAAGTGAAACTAAAGACATTTTCTACTAACAATCCACTCTTTCTACTTTACTAATAGAAAACACATATTAACTTTCTACAGTGATCCTATACCTCTTCTTCAAATAAATATGAAATTCCTGTGCTGTGGATCAGGGTTGAATTCACAGAAACAGATTATTCAAAAGAGATAGAAATGTGGCAAGCAGCAAATAGTTGCAAGACACTTGATTACAGCAGCAAACATTACCTCTATTTACATGTCTATTATATTGATATGATGATAAAACTGAGCTCCAAAACTCACATCAAAATTTGATCATATTCCAGTTTCAAAAGTTACTGGATCCTTCATTTCAGCCCAGGACTACCTACAGTTCAAGTCTATGCATATACATATAGGTAAACATATCTTCCATATTATTTGCATTTAAGTATATCTGCATACTGAGCTGCACACAAATCTATAGGCATGTATGCTATCACTCTTTAGATGTCAAGGATGAAAAAAACCCCTGCAAAATATAATAAAAGCCATGTGAAGGAAAGACTCTGTAGTACAAAAACCAGTCAAGCATCCTTAGAAGGTGTTTTCCAGCAGGTTTGCAAAGGACAGGATGAATAGTTAATAGAGAGGTAGGGTTTACCTCTGATCTCTGCCAAGGCAGGAATGTGATAGTGCCGCTGCTGTTAGAAAAATCGCTAATAGAGTAATTAATGCCAGTGGAATCAACCTGTGAGATAATGTAATTTATATACACATAGTCCAGGGCTCCCCTTGTACGTTCTATGACACAGGATATGGTGGAACCCTCATCAGCAGTCTGGAAGAAGACAAGAAATTGAAGAATTCATTATGGTAAAAGTAAATCAAAGCAATAAATGTAAAACATGGAATTCTTTAATGCAAGCAAAATGTTCAGCAATTTTTTTGTTGCTGTCATGTTACTTTCAGCACTTTTGGAGTCATAGGAAGCTGAAACAGAACTTGGTGGCCAGAACAATCTTAATGGAACTTGCAACAGCTTTCAACACATCCCTGAGGTAGTTCAATAAAAGTACCCTGTTGTTTCTTTCAAAGACAATCTCTTCCACAAACTACATCTCAAAGACAGAATCAACATGTTGAAAATGTATATGTCAAAAGCAGCTGAAATTATTTTTATATTAATGTCAATTATTTCAATTTTTATTAGCAATAATTTAAAGAATTCCCTCTTTCCCCAATTAAAAGTACACAAAAACCAAAACAAATACAATAAAAAAACCCTATACTATCATAATTAAGGAAAAACTTTGAAAAACTTCTTGTGCTACAGTCCTCTTTACAATTCTTCTTCAAGGAGAACATGTCTTCAGTGGCAACAATTTCACATATTTGAAACAAAGCAGGTACTGATACTGACTGTGCAATGTAGAAAATTATGATCATCAAACTAAAGTAGCAATTTTATTTCAAAGTTTCCAGAAAGGCTAAAGCTATCTCAAGCATTAGATAAATGTCAGTCCTTCCAGATACTGAATGTGCCTTCAGCTGCTTAACAGACAGATATGGACATAAAGAAAATAAACCACTGATAAAACAATGCTGTGTATGTGCATCATCTCTGAGAACTCTAATACCTCTCTGGTGAAATGGACGTAAGATAAAGACAATTAACATGCCATATAAATTTTTAATTTTGCTTCACAGTTGATTGATGATCTGTGGCATCACAGAATTATCAGTGGCATTTGAAACTGAAGGAATCTATTATCATAGCAGATGGTAGGCACCTGGAAAGCAAACTGAATTGAAAACTAGCATCATTCAGGCAAGAGGGTTACTTTCAAATACATCATAAGCTCTTCAGTTATAAAGGATATACTTAAAAAGTCATTACAGTTCCAAAATTGGAAAGCAATCTGAAATTGTTTTCCAAAATAAGCCAATAACAAAGAAACAGGTATTGTGCCTTTCTCCCTTTCAGTGATTAAAAAAGTAAAAATTGTTTATTTCAATCCTCCCCAAAAAGGTAAGAAGTTTATTTACTCTGGTGGCCACCACCAGAGACAATTTAATGTTTAAAAACAGCAACTCACAACCAGTATCAACTGTATTAGTATCAAATATAAGCAATTTATCTCCTAGAAATTATGATGGCAAATTATTGTGGAAAAATACATCACACCTTGTCAGTGAATGACCTGCAGTAAAATTCTTTCAAGCACATTATGTAGCACAGAAAAATGAAATAAAAATATTTGTAATACTCCATTCTCAAAAAAGGAAATTAAATTTTATTTTTTAATTTGCAAATCATGGTTTAATCCCAAATGTCAACTCAGTATCATGCAGGTACTCACTCACCATACGTCTCTCCCCATGCAGAGCCAAATTGGAGAGAAAAGGTAAACCTTGTGGGTTAAGAACAATTTAATAATAGAAATAATAATAATAATCATCTATATTATTATATATTATAGTTATTCGTTATTATTATTTGTATTATTACTTCTATTATTATTTCTTCCATTATTATTATTAGAGGGAGAGACTGTAACAGAACTTGGGAGTAACAAGTGATGCACAGCACAATTCCTCACCACTTCCTGACATATATCCAGGCCATCCCCTTCCAGGTAACTCCCCCTGTTTATATACAGGACATGACATTCTGTGGTGTGGGGTGTTTCTTTGGCCGGTTCAGGTCACCTGTCCTAGCCATGCTCCTTCCCAGTTTCTTGTGCAGCTCCTCACTGTCAGAGCACAAGGCACTGACAAGTCCTTGACTCAGGGTAAGCAATGGCCAAAATGGTGTGTTACCATCATTCTCCTCATCCTGAATCCAAAACATAGTACAGCACCAGCTACTGGGAAGAAAATGAACTCTCTCCCAGACAAAATCAGGTCATGGTCTCAGAAATTGCAGAAGTACAAGAAAAAAGCATTCTCCTAGGAAAATTTTAGCCTTCTTCAGCTTATGTAATAAAATAAATTTTCTTAATAAAAATAATTTGGGAGGATTTTAAAAAATGACATTGAAAATGCCATTGTGACAGGCTGTGGTAACAGCAACCAATTATGGAAAAACTTTGCTTAACTACAAAAACTAACAGTGTGAAATCAAGGCTCTTTGAAGGTCTGTTAGTCTTGCCATTAGTTTTAATGTGTCCAGAATTTCTCTTATACTTTTCCTTATGAATACCTTACCTCAGGAATACATGCTCCAGTGAAGCCAAATAAACCATTAGCATTATCACTTTTCTGTATTCTTAATCTTGCTGTTGTGTTTTCTTGTGCAATTCGAGCTCCACCACACACAGAAATTATCTTTAGGATGAATAACTCCTCTCCTTCTTCCTCTTTGTCATCCTTTGCAGACACAATGAATGATTTGTTGGTCTCTCCTTGCCGATATCCCAAATACCCAGAGACAGGGTGGAGGTCACTCTTTGCAGGAGTTGCATGGAGTTCATAGATCTCTGCTTGTGTCAACTTTCGCTCATAAAGCCTTACATCCTGCATTAATCCCGTGTACCTACTGGTGCCATTGATTCCTGCTCCAATTCTCACTGTTCCTGGACCTGAGAAGGAAAGTATAATTTTCCTCATGTTATTCTTATTCTTCAAAGTAATAAATCTTAATAATAAATATTAAATATTAAAAATTCAATGGTAAACTTCTTATTATCCCTGGATTGGAAATCATATTGATTTTGCAATGCAGATCAGGAGGTCTCAAGCTTCACCCCAGTGTTAGAGGTAGATCACCACAGATCAAATAACTCTATTCTAGACCATTCACGTTTTTCATCCTAATAGTTCTATTTGCACACTGTCACCATCCCTGATTTTAATTAATCTTGGAAACTTCTTTCTTTCCACTGGAGATTTATAGAATACAGCTGCAACTTGTCTCACTTCTGTTTTGCCAAATATTTGCTTTGCCCATTTTGTATCCCTCTGGTAGGACAGTGAATCCATTTTGATGATCAGGGTATTAGGCCCTCTGGACACACTTGTACCCTAATGCACTGGGAATAGGGGCTTCAGAAAAAAATACACCAAAATCCAAAAACTTTCTACAGCAGCACTCATATTTCTTTCTCTCCAAACAATTATCCTACTCAACAACTCAGAGGCTCACAAATGCCTTTTTCACAAATATACTAACCTGGTAGGTCATACTCATTCCTATCATGCTAAAACAGGTATCTTTTCAGTTATATGATTTTGGAAGAAACTGTGCTCTTGAGTGGACTGACACTGTGTTACTTCTAGAGACAAGCAACCCCAGTAACTGTTAATGGTCACAAGACACAGGGGACAGAATGGTGAGAAAAGCCAGGCTACTGTGCTCACCCCACTGCATAGCATGCCACATCAAAAGGAGAGATATTAAATCCTTACCTTTTACCTTCAGTAACTCCAGCCAGAGCACATGCCATCTCCACTAATACAGAAAATTTACCATGACTCAAGATATCCCTCTAGCAACAAAAGCATTACTGCACTTCATACACCTTTGTTTTAGAAAATGAGGTGAAAAAAATTGTTTCCAAGCTACATTACTGCACATCTGATGGAAATCATTAAATGCAGAGGTAAAAATATCTCAGACTTCACTGGAAGATAATAGGTAGAAATAAAATCCTACACTATAAAATTAATGAAGTCTCCTCTACATTATCACTCTATGTGCAAATATATGCATGTAGATGAACATGCATTTAATGTAACTGTATGGTTTTAATTTTCCTTCGGTGAATACAGAAGACTGTATTCAAAAATTTGGTAATAATTCACTGCCTATCCCTATGAAAACATGCAAAACTGATGGTGAAAGAAATAAAGGACAAAGATAGAGACTATTTCCAAGAAAACAAAAAGAAAAAAGGACATGGAAGAGTGAAAAACTGCAAAAGGAGGACTAAATATAAATGAAATAAAGATGTATTACAACCATATAATATCTGACTTTATAAAGGAATTGTTCTGATACTCATTGCTATGCTAGTTCAGTGTAAAAGTCCCTAATGGCTACCTACGACTAAAACCTGTGACTATCCAGTTAGAGAAACTGAAGTATACATGCCGGTGTTCCTTGGAACACTATTAAACATAGGGGCATAATTTTCATATACCATGTGAATAGATAACTAAACCTAAACTCTGCAAAATTCTATTGCTTACAAGTCATTGGCTTAGTTGTAATATAATACACAACTAGAAAAAAAATTATTATATTTTGTTTCAGAAATTGAGAGGAAATAAGTTCTTTCTCAGCCACAGCACTGTAAATATTATGGAAAGTATTACTGGTAAGTACATATAAGTATATGTATACATAATAAGCATACATATAGAAACATAATTACATTCAAATTATTGCAATCTAATCTCAGTTACAGTTCTGACAGTATATGGACATTTCTCAGTACTTATTTCTATACGCTTTTTGAAAATCCTTAGAATTGTCTATACATTCTTTTTAACTAACTAATCAGATACAATAATTCAGGATATTGCATACATCTTTCAAGGTGCATTTTATGCAGAAAAATAATGCAAGCTATTGACTCACCATCAGCAATTGCTTCTCCTTTAAGGCTCTTAACTCCTCCAACAACTGGAATTCCATCCATGTAAAATTCAATTATACTTTCATCCAGAGTAATGAGAAGATGAATCCAAGTATTTTCATCCAGATATTTCAGGATTACTGCTTTAGCTATATATGTCATATTGGACCCTAATGCTGTATAATGAAGCACTACAGAAACATGAGAATCATTTGTTCGGATTTTCACACCATAATATAAGGTGCCATTACCATCATCCTTTTCAACTATATAACCATCAGTACTGACATTAGGAATTAACCATGCTGAAAATGTAAAATTAGTTACTGCAGTATTTCCATCATAGAGGTTTTGCAGATCAATAGTTCCAAATGCATCCTCTTTACCACTGAAATATAAAGCATCTGTTCCACTGTGATGGCGTCTCATGTGGGGCTGAGATTGCACTGAACTTGGAAATGATCCCAGCAACAAAAAGTCTACCATTGATGGTAGTCCAGCTTGAAATGTACTAGACAGTATTTCCCACCCTAAACGGACTACACCAAAAGTGCCTTGTTGTCTCCAGATAGTGAAGTCTGTAATATAAGAAAGATCATCTTCAGAAAGAACATCTTCCACTATCTCTCTGTCCTGACTCTCTGGATCTATAACAAAGACTCCAAATGGGTCATCATTGAATGGGATCATCACAGTCACAACAAGGTTTGTTTTGGACAACTGCCCACCAGGACCAGGAGACCCACCTATATAAGGGAAGTTAAGAGTAGAAGTTAATGGTCTGAAAAATGTTACTAAGTATTTACACCATTTAAAACAAAATATGTTTCTAAATATGCCTAAATATTCTTCAAAGAGCCTATGAACTTTTAAAAATTGATTTAATTTCTGATATAATATTAACAGAATTTAACTCTACTGGTTTTAAGACACTAGAGTGAACATTTTCATAGAAAACAAAGCAGTACAATATTTTTCAACTGAAAAATGTAATTGTCTTTAACAATTTAAAACAAGATTAGTTCCAGCTTTTCTGAATTAGCAATGAGATAGGTTACTTTCAACTAACTTGAAAAGCATTGGGTCAAATTCAGGTCTCATATTACTCCAAGATTCACACAAATATGAAATGGCAACATTTGGCCCACTGCCTCTGAAACAAGCAGAGATTCCTTCCAAAATCTTTGACCAGTTGTGTATTAAAACTGCTGCCAAATCCTGCCATTAGTCATCTACTTCTCCACTGTAAGAATTCACGATATGACGATCATGATTTGAATGTAGAGCCTCCATGTACCAAGTGTGCAGAGTTCTACTCAATTTCAGTAGGAAAACTGTACACACGTGGATTTCACTTACAGAAATGTCAACACATTTTCAGTTGCATCTCAGTAGAAAAGGTCATAAATAGATTTGGAACTCTGCTGGATAGCAGACCCGTAGCAGTTGTAATTTAAGAGATATGAAGTGGTAACTATATGTATTTTACCACCTCTAGAGAAAAGCCAACAAACCAATCAATCTCCATTATGCATATTAATAACCTTTAATACCTTTGTTTTGTCTTCAACTACACAAAGCTCTACATCTCTGAGATCATCAAAAGATACCCTTTTCAAAGGTCAGATCATCAACATTGTATCCATACACCTAAATTAAGATTAAATGAAAAAGAAAACCTAAAATCTTACCAGAAAAGTATGGGGTATCAAGATATGATTCAAAGCAAAGCTCTTCACAGGGTTGTTTCTTTATGATCAATTAACCATAAGTATTTTCTACCAGATAGGAAGATAATGGTTATATGAAGACCGTACCTGAGAGGTTCACCAACTTTAAAATGTAAAATTCATTGAATTCTGGAATTTTATCCGGAACAGCATGGAGTGTTATTGGCTTTGATCCTTCACCATCCATGAAGCACACAGTTCCATAAGTTTCATAGAACTCTTCTCCTGGCCTCAGTGCAGAGTCATTACGAAACAGCTGCCAAGTCAATGAGACATTGCCAAAGTGTCCTCTATGTCTCAAGATCCTGTTCAGAGATACAGAAAGAGTGAATGTCCTGGCAGGTATGCACTAGCATTCCCCATTAACAAAGGAAAATATGACTAGACTACTCCTTCTTACTGTGAAAAATAATATACAGAGTTCTAAATAATGACAAACAACAACTAGAACCACAAAAGTAATATAATCCCTTTCAAAGGCCTGCAATTTCAGGTATAATTCTACTCCCAGGTATATCACAGGATGTTAGAAAAAAGGTAATCAATGAAGGTGCATGCAAAGTAGTATTGTTAAGCCAAACATTAGGGGGTTTTGCACAGCAAATTGACATTAAAAATTGAGCTACCTGGCCAGTCTTAGACAAGACAGTGAAATATCTGCATTTAACCACAAACATTTCTTCCTTTAGCCATCAAGGCTCCTTAATCTCTGGTCTTTAATTTGCGTTATGTACTGTGTCCTTCAAAAATCCATGATTCTTCCAGATTAAGAATGCAGTAAACAAAAACAAGCTTTTATTTGTTTGCATAGCTATCTAGTAACATAATTTCACCAATTTCCAAAAGACACTATAAATAAACACTGAAGAATATAGTTCTTTTATTAAGAAAATGTGTTTATGTACAAAAAGAGTGCTTCTCTTTGCATAGTAAAAAAAATACTGTATAAAGAACTTATACAAGGCTGAAAAATTAATTCAGCAAAAGGAGTGTGGGCACGGCCACAATGTTTCTTCTGCATCCAAAGGTTTCCTTATGTTGCCATTGACCAGGACACTCTATTCCAATCGTGTAGCCCTGTTGGAGTAATTCCAATTACTCCTTTTATAGCTCAGTCCTGCCATAGCTGTTCTCACTTGTTAGATTATATGCCATTTTGACTCTTCTGTTATGTACTACACAAAAGTCAAATCATTTTGAGGGTATGGAAGAGACAGTTTCCTAGTAAATACATTTTTTCAAAAAGGTGCAAGCAAGGTCCTCAAATGTTGCCTTGGGATCATGAGCTTCCGTGTATATAAACGTGTTTCATTCAAATCATTATTCTTCACACCATTGAATAAAAAGGAAAACAATATTATCCTGCAAGTAAGGTCACAAAGGCACAAAAAACCCCCAAAGAACAGTATAACAAAACCAAACACAGAACATATATTTAATATACTCTTTTCACAAGGATTTAAATTTTTTAGATGTGCAACACAACCATAAAGATCTAATTCACAATCACTGGCATCTGCTTGAAGGCTTTAAAATAAACAAAGAAATCAAATAAATATATATATAAAAGAGAACTAAGCAATTGTGAAAAATCCTCTTTCCTAACTGATTACACTGTCAGATTAATTGTGAACTAATTTTTCTTCATATCCTTTCTAGAGTTTTATTGATGAAAATCAGCATTTTTGTCAGTTTACAATCCCATCCTGACTTTATGGAACATAACAAAGTAAGAAGCCAAGCAAATTAACATCTTAACCCTTCCAATTCTTGAAAACACTAGAGAAAAGTATTTTCAGTCTAGAAGAAAGTCACATCTGGACTTTGAGTATAGGTTTCTATCTATAAGCAACAGATAGGAGAAAAACAAACTAACAGAAAGAATACAGTAATATGGGTTGTTTGTAGGGTAAGGTTTCAAAGTAGGGTGCAGAAAGAAATAAACAACCACACAGCTGTATTTAGCTCTATTTTGAAAAGATTTTTTACTTCTTCATTGGTCCAGGAGAACCAAACAGCAACATTCTGTTCAATCATCTAGATCCTTCTGCATCTAAAGTCTTGTAGGAATGTAACAATAAAACAATATTGTAATCTTATTTATTTGTATTTTAACATGAATTTCTGTACATATTTTAGTACGCACAGACTACTTGATAATATAACATTTGAAGTCTTCAATATGTTTATAAATAATTTAATCCAAAATTTGGTAGATACTTTTAAAAAATATTTGTTAAAATAATTTTTAATATTTATCAGTGCAAACTCTTATGAGATTAGATCAAATTACTATCCATAAATTAATACATACATCAGTTCCAAAAAAGGGCAACATATTATTTCAAAGATACTTACAAAAAAATATTACTTTTTCCTTCTTCCACAGGCTTCTCTAAAGGTTCCAAGGAGAAAATTCCATTAGGATCATCATTTGCTTCAATAATAACTGTAGCCACTTCAGGCTTAAAGATAACAGTATCCCCTAAAGAGAGAGTGAGCAATCTTATCAAAACTGGAATCAGAAATGGAGGCAACTCTAAATGAATGTGTTTTCTTCTCACACCAACAGCTTTCATGCAAACAAATAAATGAGCATTGATAAAACAATCAGAGAAAAGCAATATTTGAGAGTAAAAGGCAAATCAGAGTTAAAATACATAAGCAGCATCTCATGCAGAGAGTAAGAAAATGGATTTGCAGAAAAAAAATATAAGTGACATGACCAGAGATGATGCAATTCTGAGCAGAAAGGATTGTATGAGAGGTAGTACTTCATGTTTGATCAAATGGTCAAGTCAGAAGAAAAAGATATGCATTCAGAGATCCCAGCTCTCCTTTAGACCTAGAATAGAAATATTGCACTTTAACTAAATACAAGGCAAGAACAATGTCTAAGAGGTTATTCATAACCATATCACAGCCTATTTGAAAGGAAAAAAAATACAAGACACCTGTGAAATAGAACACAAACCAGTAGGATTTCTGTTTGTACATTAGCATGGTAGGGGATAGTCCAACACCCTTCTAATGTTCACAGAAGATTTATATTTCCACCCCCATCCTGTTTTTCCATCCCTTTTAAGAGCACTAGACTACTTTTATCCCCAAGTAAACAATGTGTTTATGGTTTTAACTTCATGTTCCTCGGTCCGTATTTCCTCAGAGGTAAAACAGTCCAACAAAAACTTCAAAAGGGATGTAACCATTAAGGTCAATGTATGCAACACATCAGAGAAAGAAAACCTTTTTTTTTTTCCTTTCAGGAATACATATAGAAATATTCTGTATTCTACCCATTTTTGTAGGAATGTGTGCCAGGAGGAAAGCCATCACACGTTCACAATAGAATGGTAAAGAAAATACCAGCAGATCCTGAACAAAGTTAGTAAAGTAGAAAAAGACCACTGAAGAGAAAATTAAAGAAGGGACAAGAATGGCTTTGTCCAAGCATTTCCATAAAGTTGAGGTTTTGTAAGAGAGCTAAGTAGCAGAGTGAATTCTAGCTGACCTCAGGACCTTTATACTCATATATTCCAGCTGACCTTTATACTCAGATAATTGAGAAAAATTACTTTTTTCTTATCTTTAACTTATATTTTCTTCCATGAGTCAAAACCCCACCTAACTTGAAGGACTTACATTTGAAAAGAGATTTTAACTCTAGTTGTTTTTTCAAGACAGTTTTCAGCTGTATAATTTAGTTTTTATTTCCAATTCAACAATTCAAGATGAAAATCCAAACACTGTGTACAGTAATTTTACATAATTTTTAAGCAAACCTTATTCATATAATGCCTGGCATTTATATATGGCTTTATGATAAGACCAAGCTGGTAAAACATATAGGAAAAAAAAAGAGTTACTAAACATACATTAAATTATTACTTTTACCTGTAGAATTCAAAAGGAAAATATAAAATGATTCATCAGTTTCAGGGGTATCATCATCATTAATATACACAGATAAGTTCTGCTCTCTTTCTCCGATGGCAAACCAAATGACATTGCTCTTTCCACTGGGAACAAAGTCTCCCTCTTCATCTGTTGCATCTCCATTAACAGTAAGGTACTGAACAGCAACAGCAGCATCAGCAGATCCATTCCTTAGGACCGTAAAGTTTGCAACACTCCCTTCTGTAACACTCACTGTCAGAGGTTCTGAAAACACACAAGCAATACATCTCCCTGAGTTCAAGCCTGGGCTCCTTGCATGTGACCTATTTACCTAATTCTTCACTAGAGAACCCTTGGCCTCAGGGAAATAGAAGGTACATGCAGTAAAAGCATGGAAATAATTTCAGGTATACAAAAATATTGTTGTACTGAGCCACCTAGCCAATCCCAGCATCAAAAAAAAAGAGAGTAATAAAATAAAATGAGGGGAGGTACCGAATTAAAAAAAAGGCAAATTCAACACAACAAAAAGTACATTTTATGCAAGCTCCATTAGGATTAAGATTACTCAGACATCTGGTCTGTCAATAAAATCTGTTGGGGACAGTATATGAACTCTACATTTAAAAGTAGTAATATCTAACCAGCAAAATAAATGGGGTCATCATTTCTTGCAATTTGTAACAATGCAGTGGTTATATTGCCCAGTCTGGCTCCATTAGTAGCATTGAATAATTTGATGATGAATACTTCCATCTCTTCAGGTACCTGAATGAGAAAGTATTAAGAAATTAATTTCTTGCATACGAAGCAAAGAAGAAATTAATATCAACAGCTGAGGGAGTTTGTTTATTTATAGATCCTTAAGTGTGTCAAGAGGGATGACAAACTTACACAGAAATCATCCATCAAAAATACTTGTAAATAAATCCCCTCATCTTTACTGCTGTACAGATGACCCAAAAGTTATCTTACCCTTTACTGCTTCTATTTAACAGTTTATTTAATTATTAAATTATTACTAATTATTCTCATTCTTTCTTACATTACTTCAAATATATCAGCATTAAAATAAAAAGGCTATCAAAACAAAGCATTTATTATTATAATTTAACCACACTTGACCACTATCAGCTTCTAACTTTTTTTTGTTTATAAGTATGCACAATGCCACAAATTCTTTTATGATGTACATAAGTAAACTCAGTTTTACACAAGTATTTTGATTATTTCTACAAATAATTATTAGGTTCTTTAAAAAATAGAGTTTTCTTCTTAAATGGCAATGTTTTAGCACTCCTCTTTTTTTCATATACTTATACAAAAACACTGTAAAAATGGTTACCTCATCTGGTAATGAGTAAATGGTGATATTTTTTGAAAACTCCAGATTATCAAAGAAAATAGTCCCTTGTTCTGGATAGATGTCATTAGTACATGCTGGGTCAACAATCCAAGACACACTAACATTGCCATAGTTTCCTTGGTTTCTTACAACTCTATAGGCAGCTAAAAAATGCAAACACACACAGTCAGTGTGCATCTTCAGAACAACACAAGTCAAAACCAAAAAGGTCAGCAAAGCTGAAACAAAATAAAATGAAGGGAAATATTAAGGGCACGCAGTGATAGTCAATTACAGAAATTTGTAATTTGTTATTATACTTGATACAACAGAGATAAATTGAAGTCACATATATGAAAATTTAGCTCTATTCTCTCACACAGCACCCTATTCCTCAGGGAGAACTACCACCTCCAGGCTGCACCTTGCACACCTATCAATATTCTGCCCCTCCTGTCTGGCATATTCTCTAGGCTATTCTCTAGCCATATCTTTCACTGGATTGACTCCTATGGCTTTCCAGGCCCATCTTCCTCTGCTTCAGTCTTCGCTACTGATCTTGAGTGAAGACTTGATGCAGACATTGACCTAGGAAGGGGAAATGGGGAAAGAAGCCTTGCAGGGGCAGACAGCAGATAAAGCAGTAATTCTAATAAAAATAATTACCAGTGTAGATGATTTCTCCTTTACTTTCCTTTATTGTTACCGATAGTTCATCAGGGAGAAACTGAATGACACCATGTGGATCATCATTCTTCAAAATGGTTATACTGACCATTGTGGCATTCCCCAGTTTGCCTGGCATTTCACTGTAGCCACTGAGTACTACAGCATATGCCTCATCCAGCTAGAAGAGGGAAACTCAGTCAGAATAAAAAGACATATTGAGCATTCACATCCAAAAAAAAAGTGCAAACATCCACAGTCTGTAGCCAGGCAGAGAGACCGATTTGAACAGAAGTAAATCACACACAATTTCTACAATCACAGTGGGTTTGTACATTGCCATCTCAAAGAGGGAAAGCAAAAATTTTAAAACCATTGACACTAAGCTAATTTTGAAAGAATGTATAGTTTGCATTATTTATATTCTAATCTAATCTTTAATCTAATGGGACTTTGTACTTTATATACATTTCCTGAAAAGAAGCTCACACCAGATGCATCAGTAACACTAAAACAAGCACTGCAACTTTGTATGCATACAGCAAATATTAATGTACAGTGGGGTGGAGTGAGTGCAATTAGCATATATTTACTAAAAATGAAACAAAAAGAAAGTGGTTGTTCATGCAGAGTTTGAAAACACAATGGCACTGTATACTATCAAATGTCATGGATGCTAAAAGCTTACATGGATTCAAAATGTAACAGTTTCAATTTACAGAAAAACAAATCCACTGAGGACTACTGAAGTCAAAAGCACTTTCTTGTTAACCAGGTATTCCTGGTTTGGAGGCTGGAAATACATTCTGCAGGAAAGCCATTGTTCTGCTCCTGTGTATTTTCCTATATTTCATAAGTGACAACCTGTTATGCTGTGAACACAGTTTGAAGAGAGGAAAACATTATTTTTTACCTCTGGAATCCCATCTATTCTTGTCAAAAGAGTAATTCTGATCTCTCTTTCCCCAGGCTTAAATTCCAGAATTCCAGTGCTTCCATAAAACTCATTATTGTCCCTTGGTTCTACAGTGTAGCGCAGAAACTGCCTGACAAGACTTCCTCTGCTACGGACAATCTGCAGTTCGACAGAATCCCCTTCCTATAAAAAACGAAATCCAGCTTTTTACAAGCATCCTTTTAAAACTTATTTGTTCATAATGATTAAAAGAAGTTATTCAGATAGCTACCTTTATACTGTAGGGACCTCTAGAAGAGGAAGAAAATTCAAACACCCCTCCAGGATCATCATTTTCTAATATAATAATTTCACGAGTTGTAAACCCATATTTCAGTATTTGATTTTCCACACTGACCCTGGGAGACGAAGGCAAAAGAATTTTTTTGAGTGATGGTTTTGTTTGGTAAGCAAATTCACATCTATATAAAGGACATAAGAATCCTGATGAATTTTATGAATAAATTATGAAAACAATTACCTGCAAAAAACATAATAAATTAGGAAGGACACGTCAGTATGTTTCATTCATTTGCAAATAAACCCCAACTTTGCTTCTGAAGTAAGTCTGTTTTCAGACTGTTTTTTATAGTTGATAGTCCTTGTGGTTTTTAGTCACACATTCACAAAACACAAAGGAAAAGAAATAGAATTGCGCACTAAAACGGTAGAGCCACATTTAGTTTTTACTGTATTTGGATCAAAATATAAGGAAGGATCCAAAGTCACTTTTTTAAAAAAAAGGGAAATTGCATTTCTTGCATTAATTTCTTCAGATATCTTAATTTTCAATAATGGTGTCTTAAGTTCATTACTAACAATGCCAGAAAAACTACTACTAAAGAATGCATCAAGAATGCACCTTCAGACTGATGGTTTTGACACAGCTTATTAAGTGTTGATTTATGAATTTAGATTCCTGTGCATCTTCAATGTTTTCTAGAAGAAAATTTCAATGAATAAAAAGGAAATATCTATTTAAAAGGGTAACATGTTATATTTATTGCATATTAAAAAAATATGTCATCAGATACAGTCACTTGTGTGGACATAAACTAAAGTTAGGTCATTCAAAAAAAGATAATTGCTCATCTTTGACTCCAGGAAACTTCTCTATAGTTCTAATCAGTTCAAGCATTCAGCTGGGGCAAATCGTATTTCTGGCAGTTTAAAACAACTAATCCATTATTGCATTGAATACTGTAAGATCCAACACTAAGCCATGCATTTATAACTTCCATCATTCTCAAACCCTAAGTAAAGAAACAACTTCATGCCAAAATCCCATGCCATCAAATTAAACACCAAAGGGCAAGCAAGCATTTCCTGAAGGATGCAGAAGACATGGTTCCTGAGAGGAAAAGAAATTATAGACAGATTCTGTCCAAACCAATCACTAGTAAAACAAAGCATTGATTCACTGAAGACAAACCACAGTTCATTGCACTTACCCAAAGTAAACGACAAACCTTTCTGTCTCTACCCTGTCAACACAGAAAGAAAGAAGGAAAGAAGGAAAGAAAGAGGTGGGGAGAAGGAATGAAAGTGCCACTTGCTGGAATTTCAGTACTGCTAATCTTAGGCAATAACAGTAACAACAACAACACAAAGCTTTCTTTTCCCTTTCCAAGTACGTAATGGTCTTTTTATGGGAATCCTCCTTGCTTGGCATTTTCCTGTTGACAAATGCTATCTTAAGTGGACAGACCCCACAGAGGAGAACTGTTCCCATGACCAATTCAGCATGTCAAGGCCCATTCATGGTACACCCTATCCAGCCCTCCCCAGGAGCTCAATCACTGCCAAGCTCTGCATCGGCTCACAACTGCACCAGCAGCCCACATTTATAAACAGCTCTTCACTTAAAAAAATATAATCAACATACATCCATAATATGTTATTTCATTAATCTTCCATAGTAATAAAAACAGCTAAGCACATTGTGAATTATAACACATACATATCAAAAACTCTTTTGGCACAAAATTACACGAAACTTTTTTTTTTACAATTTTTCAGTTAACCAGATTACCAGAGTGAAATATTAACAAACAAAAATATAAAAAAAGGAAAACAGAAATAAGAAATAGAAAAAAGCACATGTATCTCCTATTAAAATAGTATAAACAGATTATCAAAGCATTTATAAAGTGAAGTTCTGACTTAAAAAAGAATTCAGATTCAGAATTCAACAGACACAAGAGTTCATTCAAAAGTTTGAGGTAATAAAGTAAATATACTTTCAGAGGCATTCCTTCCACCAGGAGATCTGAGTTAATAGAAATTTCTCAGTGATTTCCAACAAGACTACACTTTAAATAGTATACACTGAGACATTCTCCCTTCAGAGACATATTCCAAAGCTTTCCAAAATCATCAAGCATTAATGCAATTAAAAGATCAAAGTGAAAATTCCAGAGCTAAAATTTATGCTGAATTTTCATTATACCACTCTTAATGCTAAAATTTAATTATATCACTAAATTGTTGATAATATATTTCACATCAGAGAATACAAATGAACCATTATGTCAAGTGAGTTTTTGATATGCATGGGCAATCTTAAGTAGTTAAGACATAATAAAAAATTCATGAGAAAGTGAAAGGACATGGCTGAAATACCACCTCTTTCAGCTTCATAAAGTCACACTACATGAGTCCAAACACAGCTCAGACAAGAAAATGCCTGTTAGGAGGAACTGAGGAGCATTGCTAGTATCACGTTGTTGTGCACAACAGCAGAAATCCAAAGGGTACCAGAAATTAAACAGTCTCAAGGTACCATAAGGTGGTTCCTCGAGCATCTCCAGGTGTTCTTTGAAAAGACTGAGAAGACTGGCAACACTTCATCACATTTTAACAGACACAGTGGAATCTAGAGAACTTGCATGTCAGAAGGTAACTAGGGAGATTCACTGTTAAACGAAAAACATTATTTTGATTTTTATCCAGCCAAGTTCCATTTTCAAAATTAGGATCACTTGATTGACTGATCTGACTGATGGATCTGACCATGTTTTCCCTGCGTGACTGGCCAGGTTGCTACCACTGCACTGACAGAATAAATGTTGGTTACTATTCAAACACAGAAGAGGAAGCTGAGCAGTGGAACAGGCTGTCCAGGGAAGTGGTCACAGGAGCAAGCCTGTCTGAGTTCAAGAAGCATTTCCAGAACACTCTCAGGCACATGGTGTGACTCCTGGGGTGACTGGCATAGGGCCAGAGTTGGACTCAGTGATTCTGATGGGTCCCTTCCTACTCAGTATACTCTATGATAAAACAGCCTGTGCAAAACTGGAATAGAAGCACCTACACTCAGGCTTCCAGCTTGGAACTGTTGTTACATGAGCAATGAACAGTGTACACAGCAGGATCCCTCAGGTCTATGCTCTCAGGTACACACATACAAATCATAACATTCCTGGACCAGGACCCACCAGGTGACTTCCTGGCACAACCTTGGATTTGCCTCCTCAATGTGGACCTCTCTGGCAATTACTGAGCTGTGCCTAACCCTGGTGACCATCATCCAATCCTGACATGCATTCCCGGCTTAACCTGCCCCACCACCAGGACCTTGCCTCATGCCCTGGACTCCAGGCTGCCTCCACTTTCCATATGACAAATCTCATGTGAGAAGGCAAGTTATCAAGGAAGTTCATTCTTTAAAAATATCTTAACTGTTAGTTAGCAAGAACTATAGACAAATTAGGACAATGAAGAGAACTTTAAATAATGTTTCTACCCTTTTTTAAATGCAGAAGATTTTTGAAGATTTTTGACTGACTTTAAAAGAATGGCAATTATGAACTAAATATCACTGCAAATATTAATTTTTAAGAGACGCAGTTGAATTTGATAGCTATCAGCCAAGAACTGGAATCATGAAGAAAGTGAATGTTTTGAAGAGCCCCTAAGAAGCTGAATTGCAACTGCGTACGTGTATTATTATTAAAAGCTCACTTCTCTAAAATACTTTCTCTTCTATCAGGCATCTCAGAAAAGGTGCATTCAGTCTGCCTGTTGAATGTTACTCAATTTGCTTCCTAGTTTTGCATTCACCCCTTCTTCAATTTTTTCAGTATTATTTACTGACTTAATTAGTGTCAGAACCTAGCTTTAAAAAGTAGCATTAAAGTAGGATTTACCCCATTATAAATTCCACAATGTTTCTCATCTGAGGAAACCCATTCTCTCCAGGTGTAATCCACAATTTATTTGATTTTGGAGGCTGTTTTTTGTTATTCACAGCAGAAACTATGAAGTGTTATTACCTTGAAAAGTAGTAACAGCAAGCAGTAGGTGTTTGGTAACACTCATTTAAACATTCTACTACTAGGTTCAAATAACTTTTTCCCCATCAAAACAAGATCTGATCAAACCTTGAAGAAAAAGCCAACATTTTACTTAATTCTTGTAGCATCACATGTATTTCTTATTGAAAAAATTACTTAAGAAAGATAGATACAGTTTTGACACAGGCACTAAGCACAGATAATCTCCAACTTAGGAAAATATCTCAACTACATTAGACACTATTTTAGTGTTTCTGTGCGCATAAATAACACACATGCGTTACATATAAGCCCTAAATTAAGATCCATAGACTTTAAATGACATGGGTCTTCCATGACATGCTAATATTTTCTCATGAAGCAATCTCTTATACAAAAAGAAATATTCACAAACATTCAAACCCACATTTTGTACTCATAAATTTTTAAAAATATGTTTTCTAAATCTGCCCAAGACAGAATTTCAGTCTATGGAAATTTGTACACAGAATCACAGGATCACAGAATCAATTAGGTTGGACAAGAGCTTTGAGATTGAGTACAGCCCATGACCAAACACCACCATGTCAACTAGACCATGGCACTGAGTGCCATGTCCAGTCTTTTCTTAAACACCTCCAGGGGCAGTGACTCTACAACCTCCCTGGGCAGTCCATTCCAATGTCTAATCCCTGCCTTGTGTAAAGAAATTTCTCTGATGTCCAACTTAAACCTTCCCTGGTGCAGCTTAAGACCATGTCCTCTCATCCTGTTGCCAGTTGACTGCAAGAAGAAACCAACCTCTGCCTGGCTTACAACCTCCTTTGAAATGGTTGTAGAGAGTGAGAGGTCCCCCCTGAGCCTTGTCTTCTCCAGGCTAAACACCCCCAACTCCCTCAGCCTCATCACACTTGTGCTCCAGGCTCCTCCCATGCTCCATTGTCCTGCTTTGGACCCACTCCAGCATCTCAACAGTCTTCCTGAATTGCAAAGTCCAGAGCTTGACAGAGGGCTCGAGCTGTGACTTCATCAATGCCAGGGACAGGGGAAGAATCACTTCCCTAGTCCTGCCAGCCACACTTTTCCTGATACAGGCCAGGATGCCATTGGTCTGCTTAGTCACCTGGGCACAGTGCTGGCTCACATTTAGTCAACAGCACCAGGTCTTTTCTGCTGGGTTCCTTTCCAAACATTCTCCCCCTAGGCTGTAGCACTCCATGGGGTTGTTAAGGCCAAAGTGTAGGACCGGGCACTTGGTCTTGTTGAATCTCATACCATTGGTCTCAGCCCATCCATCCAGCCTGTCCAGGTCCCTCTGCAGGGCTTTCCTACCCTTGAGCAGATCGACACTCCCATCCAACTTAGTGTTGTACACTCATTTACTAAGGGTGTACTTGATCCCCTCATCCAGATCATAATAAAGATGTCAAACAGGACTGGCCCCACCACTGATCCCTGGAGGGCACTAGTGACAAGCTGCCAGCTGGATATGGAAGCATTCCCCACTGCTCTCTGGGCCTGGACATCCAGCCACTTCTTAATCCAGTGAAGAGAGTACTGCTAAGCTGTGGGCTGCAGCTTTTCCAGGAGCATGCCATGGGAGGTGGTGTCAAAGGCTCTACTGAAGCTGAGGTAGAGAACATCCACAGCCTTTCTCTCATGCACTAGGTAGGTCACTTGTTCATAAAAGGAGATCGGGTTTGGTCAGGCAGGATCTGCCATTCCTAAACCTCTGCTGGCCAGGCCTCATCCCCTGGTTGTCCTGTACATGCTGTGTAATCACATTCAAGATGATCTGCTCCATAACTCTGCTGGACACCAAGGTCAGGACAACAGGCCTGTTGTTCCCTAGATCCTCCTTCCGGTGCTTTTTGTGGATGGGAATCACATTGTCCAGCCTCCAGGCATCTGGGACCTCCTTGGTTAGCCAGGAGTGGTGACAAATGATGGAGAGCAGCTTAGCAAGTTCTTCTGACAGCCCCCTCATCACCCAAGGATGAATCACATCTGCTCCCACAGACTTATGAGTACCTAAGTGGCACAGCACGTCACTACTCACTCCTGGATTTCAAGGGGTTTGTTCTGATCCCCATCCCTGTCTACAGGTTCAGGGGGCCAGTTGTCCTGAGGATAACTGGTCTTACTGTTGAAGACTGAGGCACAGAACTAGAACTATAAAAATCTCCATGTTACATTCCTTCAGTTTTGTTTCATTTTACACACACACATACATATATATATATGAGATATGTACATATGTACAAGGATCTACTCTGGCATCTTGATTTATGTGAGTCATGACTCAAAAAGACTCTGAGCCTAAAGACTATTTAAACACTCAACTTTTCCTGGATTATCATTTTCACAAATGAAAATAAATTCATCAAGGTGTTGCTGTTCCCAGATCCTAAAGTCCACAAGTTCTCAGCACCATTCATTTAAGAGTACAAAGACAACCTGCATGCCCTAAGGGTCCTGGTCCTTCAGTTTTGTCAACTGGCAAATTTAGAGCTGTGTATCTGCACTTGAGGGATGACAAGAACCCGTAGCAGAATGTCTTGTGCAGAAGCAAAAAACAACAACCAGATTTTTTAAAAAAAATCCTATGTGTGCTTACTGGGTAAAATGAACAGCACCTGTATGTATACATGCTGTCAGAAAGCATAAATACAATTCCCATGGCCTGTTCCACCTGCATTCATAAAGGAGGCTAGTACAGACTTCACTACAGACATTTGACTTATGCTTTGTCTCGATTCAGGCCTAGTCAGATGTAGGCAGGCATTCAACCTGAAGCTGCTCCTAAAGAAAGAAAATATGAAGAAGCTGCAGCAGGTATGGGACTGTCTTGCTTCTTTATCACTCATCTGTCTTCTTTGGAAGCATATTCTCATGATATACATTGGCTTTTATTTTGTGGACAGCATTCAGAATTATTTTTAATATCTATGGCCTACAGTTGGTGGCCATAGAGCAAAGAAGGGAGAGACTATTTTTAATGACTTGGAAAGTTTCTTCTATAGTTATGGATGCAATCAAAGCTCATTTAAAATGTAAACTGCCTTAACAACACCACTGAGCTGTAAATAATACATCTTTGTGAGAACTAATTATTTTATTATTTTGTCCATGCTAATACTAATTGCAATAAAAAGAAAACCTATGAACATATTTCCACGTCTATAGTTGCATTAAAGTCCTTACATGCTCTATTTTTCTACTGACTTATGCTACAATTTATCGAACAGTGCAAGCACATCCACAGCAACAGTGCATCTTTGTGTTATGGGTTCAGCCAGGTGGGCCTAAACTTAGGTTTTAAAGTTCAGCTAGGCCTGGGATTGTCAGCTGATTTAAGCTGGGCTGAGCTAGCTAACAGATGACTCTTCCAGCCAATAATATTGTATTCCATCCATATTACATCATTTCAAAGGGTGTAAAATCCAGTGTGTGGGAGTGGCTTAGTCAGTTCTGCTATGGCCGAGGTATAAGCCAGACGTGATCCAGCTTCTGTCTTGGAGCAGGCCTTGCTTCTGCCCCTGCTGCCTCTGCTTGCATTTTGTTTGCATTCAGGGAACTAGAAACATTTTTATTGTTACTCTTTCTGTTTCTTGCTATGTGTCTCTTAGAGTACTTACAGATCTAGTGTAATAGACTTTGCTTTGTATTAATTGGGGAGTGGGAAGTTATTCCTTGTTATTATATATGTAACTTGTGTAAGTGTGTGCTATATTGCAGTTTCCTCTTAATTTTCTCTTTCCTGTATAAATACATGTAGTTAGTTTCAGCATAAACCTGGTTTTGAGGGTTTTTCTTTCCTCTCCCTCTTCTTTTCCCTTAGCTGGTTGGGAGGGTGAGGAAACCTTTTCACTCTGTCCTGGACAGTTGGTGTTTTGCCAGCTCAACCCAGGACACTTTGTTTTCATGCTAATTCACTACCACTGTGAGGTGCTGGCTGCCAGCCTTGGAAACTGAAATCTTCTGTTCATCCAGAAACTACAAACTATGTAGAAAGCGATACCACAAACTTACACATACCACTCTGCCAGTACCCTTCACCTTTGGTTTGAAGAGTCATCTCCAGTACAGAAAGGACAACCAATCCATACTTGGCTTCCTCGCATGTTAAAGTTGCCAATTTCACTTGTAGCCCTGAGGGACACTATGGAGGTCTAGAGAGTAGTTCAGATTTTTATTTGTCCTTATTTACCTTTTTCCTGGCCAGAACACCTGCTCCTTACTTCACTCTCAGACCTTGCCAAGTGTGGGAAAGCTGCTTACCGCTAGCAGACTTTTTACCAGCCACTTCATGATCAGCAGAACCTGCTACTACTGCCCTACACATCTAAAGCAGTAGCTGCATTTGTTCAGCTGCCAGTTCAATCCTCTTTGCAGAAATAATTTCTAAGGCACGAGGTTACTACTCAGAGTAAGCGGCAGAAAGCTGTACTTAGACATACTGTGGAGTTGTCCAATCTTAAAAAGTTAATTTTTATTAAGTTTTATTTCAACTTATTTGGCCACCTTAAACAATTTCTTCCTATTGCTAATCTCATTTCCTGCTTTGTGCCAGAGACTCTAATAAATTCCTTCAGACAAACCAGTTTCATGCACAGAGGGGAAAGCAGAAAACAGCTTGCAATAGTCTCCATTTGATTTGTCTTGGACCAAGGCCACCTTTTCAACACAGTAGGTACAATGAAATAATTCATTCTGCACTAGAAGCATCCACCAGTCAACTTCTACACAAGCAGAGCAATCCTTAAATGGAACAGGATCTTTCCTGTGTGACAGAATGATGCTCAAAAAGCAGGATCAGCAACAGCTTGAGGAGTTGGTTGCTGGTTTACTAGTATGTAATCTACATGAGTATCTGGTGTTAAAAGTTCCCAAGAGCTTGTCTGAACTTCCCATATAGGACAAGGATACTTCTGCATATGGTGTGGACTGTGCCAAGTAGTACATGTTCAATGCAGACATTGTAGATGCCAGGCCTCTATTAGCATATTTCCAGAAAAAAACTGAAAAAATACATATTAGATTATTACGAGGTATTACAAGAAGTGGTGATATTTCTAAACTATATATACAACTAAGTTGTTGGAAGCAGGACCAAAGAAATTATCAAGATTCTTCAATTAGTAAATCAAAGACAGAATACACTCCTGGATATGAAATAATTCAAGTATTCTGAATAGTGTTCACATGATAATATCTCCTGAGGTCTCCTACAGCCTTAATTATCTTGCAGCCCTGACCTCATGCAGAAGACTACAGTACTGTGGTTCAGAAACACCACTGCTCTGTCTGCAGCTGAAGCATATGATAATGACCACACCAGCCTATTCTGGAAGACAGCAATTGTGATGGAAGTATCTAATTATCAAGAGCAAGCAATAATGAACACACAAAAAACCCAACAAAACCTGACCTAATTCAGCAATAATATCCTGACTATAAACCTTTATTTCTAACAGAAACACAGTTATGTACTGTTTTTCACTGTTCATTATAGTTTTCCCCAATATCTCACTAAACATTAGTTTGCTTAAAATATAAGCGTTGTAACCAAGAGTTATAAACATGAAAGCTAAGTGAACTTCTTTAATAGCATTAATTATTTCAATCAAAACATAAACAAAATTACATCATTAGAAAATAAAAAACACAGTTTCTTACACTGACCACCCCTCAAAGAATCCATACGACTGAATTAAGGGCCCAATATTCCTTCAGGCATTTATCAATATAATACAGACAATACCTCATAATTAATACTGTGCATAATTACATATAAATTGAGTACCACAACTGATACATATGAATAAAGATTAGGGTACAATACCTGTCTAGAGTTAATAACACAGTTTCATTCATTTCAGGTATATCATCGGCTTTAATCGTAATGTTGATAGTACTATCACTTTGTCCAGATAAGAAAACAACAGAACCATTAAGAGGACTTATATCATCATGTGTTATTGCCTTGTGATTAGGACCAAAGGGTTTCAAACTCCAAAACACTGTGGCTTGGCCATCAGTCCCATCTCGATGCAATGCAATGGAAACCTGTAAAACGTGAGTCTGCTGTGACTTGCAAAACTAGATGAAAAAACAATTAAACAATTACCCCCTTGCAAACTACTGTTTGAATACGAGCCTCAAAATGTTCGCCTTGTGGTTTTTACTTACACCTATGTGTAAGATACGAAATCAAAGATGGTCAACAGAAATAGATATTGAATCTTATCCTTTCAATTATTTATCCTTTATACACTTAGACATACATATACACTCCTATGCACTTAGTGGAAGTGACAGACTATTAATATGGCAAATCCCTTAGCACCCATAAAAACAAAAAGCTTTGTATGACTGATTTATTCAGTGACCAGCTCATCATGACACAACCTCAGCTTAAAGGTTACAATCATTTTATTCTGGTTGTTACAGTACAGTTCCGACTTGTACTCTGCTTAAGGAAATGAGTGGTTTTATTATGAGAATAAGAAACAAATTATCTGATTTAGGATTTGAGGCAAGATTTCACTGAAGACAACTAGGGAAAAAAAGGGAAAATGTAAGAAGAGATTTTTTTATAAAGGTTCCTTTGGTTGGGACTGGAGCACTCAGATGGATGGCAATACTTTTGAAAATGCTTTTTTGGGTTCTCAGAAAGAAAAGTGTATTTATTGGAAAACAGACCCAGAAAACCAAACTATGAATTCACATGTAAGACAACTTTAGTACTGACACTTCCATAAAATTTGGCAGCAATATTTACTTTACGTAACTGTCTTTGCAGTTGTGAGAGAGATTAAACCATGTGCTGGTTTGACAACCATCTGCAGCATCATTTGCTCCATGTGAGCATCAAGACCTAACTGGTTCTAAATGCATAAAGAGAATGCAAAGATGAACGTCACTTCTCTGACAACTAACATTATTTCAGACCTTAATTTTACAAGCAATTTTTCTGCCTTTTTTTTTTTAAGAAGCAGAATATTTGAGACAAGATAGAAGTTACAGGAAGGATTTTGGTCACTTTACAACTTTACAATATTACAGTGAATACAGTAAACTTTGCTCTATCCAAATAAATTTTCCTACTAAGGGACAATATAAAAATATTTACTTACCACAGTAGCAGGGGAATCTTCTGGCTCAGACAGAATAATTGGAAGATTGCTAGTAAAGCCTATTTCTCCATTTGCAATATCTGGAGTAATCCTCAGAGAAATATTTTGAATCTCACCTAATCTGGGACTCATAGGTGGAACTAGAGGAATTCTGTTCACCAGTTCAACTTTATACAGCTGCAGGAAAAAGTGAGAAAAACTTGAGAAGTAAGAAGCCTTAGTACCAAGTCAGAACTATTCTGACATTTTGAAATAAATTTCAAATGCAAGGAGCAAAACATCTCCAGAATAAATTTCTCCTTTTGGCAACACTGTTGTTACAAAATGTTAAGTAGATGTGTATGAAATGAAGTGGATGATACTGAGCTTTTTCAGCAGAATGGTGTATGTCTCAGAGAAATCATGTTTATGTACACAACGACATGTATGCAGAGAGAGAACAAACACTAGATTGGGCAATTCATTACTAGACCTATGAATTGATCTGACAAGTGCCCAAACTGTTGTTCTAACTTCATTTTTTGACACACACTGGTAAGTACCTGCTGAAGTCACAGGGACCATAATAATTTACAGCCTCTCATGAAGCCAAAGAATGACTCAATCTTCTTTCCTCTTTCATACAACTTTAGGAAATTCTCTATTTACAGTAACTAACATGCTAGAATTACATGCAGAATTGAAAATCAGTATTAATTTCATAACTGCAGTCTTCTCTCTTATTACCATATTTTTGATGTCTTATTTATACTTAGAAGAAATAGAAAATGGTTTATTCATTCTTTGAATAGGAAACACTACTCCCTAAGGCCAGCAACAGCACTGACATAGCAAGGAAAGCAAAACCTTCCTATTTTAGCGCTTCTTTCAAATATAAGTTTTACCACCATGAGGTTCTGTCTACATGCATCACTACCAATAAAAGTTTCATGGTTGATTTGTATATACTTTGCAAACATTTCACTGGTGTATGAACCACCAATGATAACCATTAACTCCCACTAGGATGCTTTGCTTCAAGTTATCAGTTGTCATCACACAGGTTTCAATGGAGGAGAGAGAAGTGTCCTTATTTAAATCTACAAAGGAATTATGAGCCACTATTTCAGATGATGAGTATTAAAGGCCTCTGACTCTTTGAAACTTGGTCTGTATAAAACTTTGTTCTACTGTGTCGGAGGAGACACAGGGTTTATACACTGGCAAAAATACTACAAGATATGGATAGACGAGGACGCCGAAGCCCAGGAACCCGGCTCCCCGAATATGGAAGCTCTGCGAGAGATTTATAAGGACTCTAATGTTCACACCCTATATCGATGTTTCCCCAGTTTGAATGTTATACACCCCAATGTGTCTACCCTGGTTGTTTTTCCCTTGGTAGTTCCTTGTCCAAGTTCCCTCTTCCCACAAAACCCTTCGGGTCGCAGCCCCCTGTCCTGGCCCGACCCGGCCATGGGGGCGGCGGCCGGCGGGGCCGCCCACGTGGCGCCACTGGAGCCCGGGCGGGGGCCGTCCCTGCCTCGGAGTGCCGGAAGCCCTACGGTAGACTTTCCCCGCCCTCTCATTCTCCCATTGGTCCTTTTGCCGCTCCTCCCCTCCCTCCTTCCCTTCGTTTGCATGTACCCAATGAACTGTGTTAGTCCGCCCCGTCTCCGCCTCTCTTCCCCGCCTACATCCGGAGAATTCCCATGCTCTCCTCAAAAGCTAGCGCGCGGCAATGAACTTGGCTTTTCCTCGTGGACTCCTGGCAAGTGCGGGCTTGTTCCGTTCGGGACGGTCGCCGGGCCGGGGGCGGGAGGAGCCGTCCCTCGCTTCTAAGGGGCCTGATCCTAGGGAGCCCTGCTTGTCGCTTTCCTAGCCTGGCTCCTGGAGGCGGAAACCTCTCCACCGTATCGGTGCGAGTATTAAAGGCCTCTGACTCTTTGAAACTTGGTCTGTATAAAACTTTGTTCTACTGTTGCTTAAGTAACAGGCAAAAATATTCGTGTACATTTTATTTGATGATATATGGGAAGTTTTATAAATATTGTATTCAGCAATTCATTCTCAACCATACAAGCCAGTTTTTGAGAGTCTAAGGAACAGAGGGTGGGTCTGTTTATTTTCTGTTTACTAAGTTTTCTTAGGTCAGTAGGCCCCGATGCAAATAACAGCATGCAGGTGGAACAGCATACAGTTCAGTAAAGTTTCTTGAAACACTACAGAGTTGAAAGAAGTCCCTTTCTCTAGAGCTTCTGATTCTGGATCCTCAATTTGAGATTAAAGTAATAATTAATTAAGTACCAAGATTTTTTGTTTTAGATTCAGTGTTTCCGTTTAAAGCAAATCAGCTCATAAGGAAAAAAGAAGGCACTGCAAATTGAATAATACCAAGTAGTTAATTAAATTAGTTCATCTTCCTGTCCAAACAAAAACAGGTTTTTTAATTGAAGATGTCACTGAAGAATGTTCATCTCACTTTTCCAGTTCCTCTATCCATTCTCTCACTGTGTTTAAGCTTCATTTCCTCCTTCACCCATCCTCCCCTGATCCCCGAGTCAACCCTTTACTGGACTCAGTAAAAACGCTGCAGTTTTTTCTCATTCTAAAAATGTTTGCTGAGACTATCATTTATTCACAATGTAGAAGGATTGTCATAGTAATAAATAGGGGCATTTTTCTTCCCTCTCTAAATGAATTATTTGTACTAGAAGTTGCCTCTGATGTTGTTTGTTCAAATAGAAACATTTTTATGGTTCATGGAGAAAGTACAGAATATCCACTCCCCATCTCCATGGAATCTGTAGTTTGAAAAGCCTGGCCAAGTGCCTGAATTCTGAAATTCTTGTCACATGTATGACTTGTCCGTACTCCACACTGAAATGGTATTTCTAATCTATCATTTAAAAAGGGCTTGAAATTAGGCACTTCAATTCTTTTACAGATCTTTCAGATCTCAGGCAGATGGTAAAACATACTAATCTATTCTAATATTTCAGAACACAATTCCTTATCTAACTGAATGCAAAAACAGTACTTACTAGTAAGGCAAGAATATAATTCTGGCAATAGTTTTTTCTCTTTGTTCTTTAAGAGAATGTCAAGGGGAGGAGGTGGAGGGAAGAAATATTTTCAAGATTACAGAAGTAATTAAAACATCTTTGGTAGATTTTAAATTAAAGACAAAACCTACAAATTTCACATCAACATCTCCATTTGAAAATTTTAAAGACACTGAAATGACTTAAAATGAAAAGATTAAGAAAAACTAAGAGATTCCACAAGCACTAAGTCATCCCTCTGTCTCTGTATTAAGATTGCTCCCTGGGCTTATGATCCCAAGATGGCCAGAGTGGCAATGGTTAAACAGAGGAAGTAAAGGTAATACTTATTCTTAACTGCAGATGAGAAAACAGTGTAACAATTACTGATTACAATGCCCAGGATCTTCCACAGTAGTATATCTGAACAGTAACTTGCAAAAAAGTGAGAAAATTTGGGTTTCTCCAGTGAAAAATGAAAGGATTAATTGGAAAATGGAAATTCTTTCTTTAAATATTTTACAGAAAATCTAGTTTTCTTTCAAAGGCAAAGTTTTAGTAATTTTTTCCAGTCTATCATATGATCAATGATAGAAGTGCCATTCTTACAAATTCAAACTGAAAAAAAAATTATCAGAAGGGCACATACAGGGAAAACTGGAGAAATACTTTTCAAGCTGTCCGGTCAAATTTGCACATAAATTAAATATATGTTTGACTATTTCAAATTTATATTTATTTGTTAGGAATTTCTCAAATTTGTTGTTCCTCTGTAACTCAGGAGCCTTTATTTGGCTAAACTGAAAGTAAAGGGGTTGACAGAATAACATACCTCAAGAGGTAACTATAACCTCTGCAACACTGATCGCATTTTGTTAAATTTCATGTGTAATACCTGAATTTTATTACAACAGTCTATCTTTTTTAAATTGTGTAATTAGTAAATAATGATTAGAAATAAAACTTTTGGCAGATTTCTGGAACCTGTCTCTAAATAAGAAAGTTTTCTTGGTCACAGAGCGAACCACTTTATTCTTTCCTTCTTCTTTTTCGAAGAGGCAGCATCATTTTAATTAAACTAAAAGGGAAGGAGGCACTACTAAATTATATCGTGTATATTACACACACTTAAAAAAATCCCCAAACACAAGTGAAATACCTGTATGAAGAAATGAGCTCCATTTTGAAGAAATGCATCGTTTCTTATTGGTATACTTCTACTAACTTGTGCTTTTCCTTCTGGAAATATGAGAATGCTTCTTTTAGAAATATTTAGAATGCCACCTTTCGCTCTTGCAGGATCCAGAGCTCCAGCTGGAATATACAGTGCAGTATAAACCAATTGCACATCTCCAACTGTTCCTCCTTCCCTTGCAAAACTCAAGGATAAAAAGCGTCCTGTTGGATTACTTTCGATCTTCTGATTCTCCAAAGGATAGAACTTTATTAGGCCATAAACATCATCACTGTCCTGAATGTAAAACAGAAGCTGCAAAGCAGAAAATGGCATCACTTACTGCATTACTCTATACCATAGTTTCATGCCTTCATGGAAGCGTGTCCTGACTGTCACCATACACTTTGTTCCTTCGTGAATCGGCACTCGGCAAAGAAATCAGATTGACAGCCCAAAAGTACTCTTTGTACACAAGCAGCACAGCACTGACAGGGGCAACTTTCCCACTATGTATCATCTGTGTGCCAGAGTGAGCTCTGAGTAACTGATTTTTTGGTTCAGCAGCCAAAGTGAATAATTTTTAAGTGTTCCAGATTGCAAAAAAATTCATTTTATTCACCAAGCTCATTCCACCCATTTTTGAAAAAGACAAAGCAGGGACTCCAGTCACAGAGTAGTTGGCCATACTAGCCACACTTTAATTAACAGTTCAGATGTCAGCCTTAATCACCAACCCCTCCCCTTGAAGTTGTTACTCTGTAAAACATTTCAGTAATCATTAAGTCAGCAAGTGCAAGCAACTTTGCTGTGTTCCCTTAGAAAGCAGTCAGTTGAAACAGCATTTATGCAACGCTATACATGATGGGAACAATCTTAACTGAATGGTTCCACAGTGAAAAGGTCTGGCATTGTATACTGTACTTAGCCAAATACTTTAGAGATGGCTCTGTACATTTAGATTATATTAAGGATTAATTTGTTTGATTTCTATTCAACACTAAATCCTTTCACCAGTTCAGCCAATGTTATTAAAACTGGTAAAGTTTTTCTTACCCATTATTAACTTCTCCAAAAGAATTCTGAAAACAAACTTACCTCAGATGGCTCACTGACTTCTGCTCCTCCCTGTATTGTATGAGATAGGAGTTTCAGAAGGTAGGGCTCTGCCTCTTCTGGTATATCATCATTAATAATTTCCAGACAAAGGGACACCAGCATCTGTCCTTGATCAAAACTTATCTCCCCCGTCTCTGGAAGGAGGTCTGCAGTCACAGGTGAGGGATCACTGCTATTTCGGATTATAATCCAGGAAACAGAAACATTTCCATGTGTTCCACCATTTCTTACAACTGTGATACCTTCAAACCTGTGGTTTTGAATGAAAACAAAACCCCACAACATAAAACCATAATTAATATTGGCTTGCTTGATTATTGATTGCCTAAAATATTTACAGAGACCTAAACTGTTGCAACTGGCATTTGACTGATGGCTTAGTTTGTGAAATCATAATGCACTGAGTGTTATTCACAAGCTCGTTTTAATGTGACTAAAGGAATTTTTTAGAATTCACTTTACAGAAAGAAAGACACTGAGATGGAGAGACTGGGTACATTTTACATTTGTCTTGAGAAACACAAGTCAAATTTCAGAAAACTTTTTGTCTATGACCTTTCTACATCATGAACAGTTGTTAGGCATAAACATTTAAATGAACTAATGTGAAATTAAATGATTTTTAATAAACTATTTGCCTCTGTACCAAAACTATATTCAGTTATTGATATTTATGATACTGGAAATGTCACGTTGCCTGCAACTGACAAGCATATGACTACCACAAAAACTCTGGAAATCCTGGGAATCATCACATACAAAAATCTAGAAAGCAAGATTGATTCCTTTATTGCGTATAAGAAAGATGAATACTCAAGTGCTGGGCTCTAACTAACATAACATATTCTTTCAAGATCGTTCATACTATGATAGTTTGAGATATTATTGGTCACCTTAAGAACGACTACTATCAGTGACTAGCAGTGGACATTTTTATTGAGATTGTCAGTATTGTTTATCATTCCTCCCTATAAAATTTGTACAGAACTTTGATTTTAATCTCTTTGTAAAATTATAAACATTTGAATTATTTTGAGATAAGTATTTCATGGAAGATACTTATGAAATACACTCAGCTGCTGAGTGAAATATACTCAGTGAAGTACACTCAGAGACTACTAGTTTTATAGACAGTAAGTACAAAGATTTATCAAGAGAGGAAGACAGAAACCTATTTGCCACTGAAGTGGTGTGCAGCGCCACCACAATTGATTCTGCCTTCAGATTAATATGTGATAAATATGATAATGTGATTAAATAGTTATGGTTTATTTACATACAGTTTCTAAATATTAAAATACTTCCTACACAATTGGACATTCCCACTTCCTTGAAATCTTTGTAGATACAGGTGATAATAACAACACAGAAGTGATTTCTACATTATACTTTTAGTAGTGATTTTACAATTACTTCTAGTGATACCCTAAGGATGCTTAAAAATGCCAAACACATCTCTTAAACTGAATAGATACTAGATTTTAAGATCTGCAGTACCTTGAAATTTGGTCTTCATCAATAATAACAGGGTGAGTTAACAGAACACTGTTGATTGATAGCACTCCATAGGGTTTATCATTCGGTTGTATAGTGACATGAACAACAGATGGATAAATCAAAACAGCATCTCCTTGCAAAGTGTCCTCAAGAAGCATAACCTGAAAGGTCTCAGCAATTTCTGGTATGGCATCATCAAGGATTTTAAATTTCAAATACGTTTCATGAACTAGGGGTGGGAAAACAAGAGTTGCATTTGGCTGTAGATCTAAGAAGTCTACGTTAAGCTGTGCATGAGCTGTTGAATCCCCAGTTAAAATGGCGTAACTGACAGAGACTTCATCTTCATCAGGTCCAGTTACTTTTCCACTGACATCCTTACCACGAACCACTTGGATTGTTACCACATCATCTTCCTCAGGCACCACATAAGCACTCTGAGCAAAACGCACGGGACTGTCATTTTTCTTAATATTAATCCAAACAGAATTTTTTGTTTTGTTGATTTCAGCCCCTCCCTCCACACTCTTGAGATGAACAACAAAGATTTCATCATTTTCAGGTATCTGGAAAAATAGTATTAGCAACTGAGTGTAAGTCACATTTCAAATACATGCCAAACTCTCAGACTGAGAAATACGGTTTATTCATTTTGCAGAAAAGGGAAATTATATAAACTTTAAAAAGCTCATTTCTTATTAAAACAAACAGGAGAGACACCTTTGATTTTAACTTTCACTAAGAACTCCTTCTCAAAATTTCATGTCTTTATTTCCTAAAACAGGCTTCTGAACTCTGACAATATGAGAAAGGGTGGAAAGTCAGAAAAAAAAACAAACAAAAATTAGTCAAGAATCAGAAAAGTCTGGATCTTTACACCTTGAGAGGATTAAGGGACCAATTGCCACTTTTAGAAGCCACCTCTATTTGGAAATAAAGATATGTTTACATCTCTTTTTCCGATGTTGATACTGATCTCTTCTATATGTGCCTGAGACAATAAAGAAACAACTTAGGGACAGGAGCTACCTTGGCCCCTCCGTCCTATACAACTGGAAAAGGAATACATCTTGTGTTCAGATGAACCCACAACAACAGAGAAAATTTCCATCACAGATCTGAGAAAGTGATTTCTTGTACTTAGCAATTATTTGCATTTTGATATTTCTACAAAACAACTGCTTAAAACTACAATTTAGGTCTAGCTATTTCTTCTCCAGTGTCTGATGCAGCAGACAATAAAGAATGGCTTATAAACCACAAATCACACAATTTAGAATCATATTTTTTGCTTATATTACTGTATAAGTATATATATGTTGACCTTGAGATTAGGTCAGTTGGTCAAAACATGGTTGTAATAATGCCAAGGTCATGGGTTCAATCCCCTATGTGGGCCATTGACTTAAGAGCCTTGTGGGTCCCTTCCAACTCAGAATAGTCAGTGATTCTGTGATTCTTGGGGTGTCCTGTGCAGAGTGAGAAGCTGGACTTGATATCCTGATGGGTCTCTTCCAACTCAGCATATGACATGATTCTATGATTCTACATTTTATTCCCCAAATCCTGATTTGCTAAACCTATGAAGCTGAAAATAAAAGATTATTTTATTAATACATATAGGTAAAAAGTAAATCTTTAAAACTTATTTATGATCTCTGCATCTCATCCATACTGTCTACTACTGGAAACCAGTTTTGTTTGCTTCTGAAAGGAATTACAGGACAAAATCACAATTTTTTTTGTTAGAAAGTCAACCAATCCTTTTCATGAATTTCCGTTTACTGAGCAAATCAAGTTTTGAAAATGCTGCTATGCAGTATTTCTTTCTCTTTAACACTCATTTGTTTACTGTCCACGCTCACATCCTGTTCTAGGACTAAGAGAAGGGCATGATATCCTTGTTTGGCTTGTGGCACTGAAACTTGCATAATGCTGTTGATTCATGCAGGGTTTTGTTGTCAGCTTCAGATCTGGAAACTCTCAGTCACCTCCATCCTATACTGAGACATCACATGGTTGGTTCACTTGATTAGAATTAATGCTAACTTTTCACTGACTATTCTGAGTTGGAAGGAACCCACAAGGATCATCGAGTCCAACTCTTAAGTCAATGGCCCATACAGGGGATTGAACCCACGACCTTGGCGTTATTACAACCAGGTTTTAACCAACTGAGCTAATCTCAGCCTTATGTTTCATTTAGTTCACAAATTGACATACCATCTGGCACCACAAAAATATACATTTAAGAGTCAAAATATATCTACTACTTCAGTTGTAGTTTACATCTTAGCATCTCACATAAATGGGGCATGCTGGAGCTTTTAATGGCATCATAATTGACCAATAAAAACCCCAGCCAGACTTCAAAGACAAAAATCTAAGGGATTTTCAGTGCTGCCTTGCCTCTTTCATTTTCTGTTAACAAAGTTTCCACTGTTCCTCACTAAAAAGGGAAATATACACAATAATACATGTATTGTAGAGATCAGATCTGAAGTCCCCTAATCTCTGTAGGAAAAGGACTACATAATTCAGAACAATAGCTGTTTCATTGTTTTTCTTAACTTCAGATCCTAATAGCTCAAATTAAGTTCTGAGTAATATTGAATTCTTGTGCATTCCATCATCATCATCATCATCATCATCATCAATAAAGGATTTTCACACAAAATTAACCTTTTGTGTACACCCATGGAAGACTTCCAGTGAATGGACCAGCCACAGCCATGCAGATCAAACTTTGAGAAAATAAATTTCAAGAGCACTTCTCAGAAGAAAACATGCAACTTTTCTAGTAAATTTCCTTATTAAGTTGTTCCACATCATGTTATTTTAGTGCCTTTATTTCCTTCTCAAACTCATTATAAATTAAAATAAAACTGAGAAAAATGTAAGAAAATTAAAAAAAAAAAACCAAATGTTAAACTAAGGACTATTTAGTTTACTTAAAATAGCAAAAAGGCTTACAATATATACACAGATTCTTTTCAAAGACCAATCTAAAAACTGAAAATTTTTAATTATCAACTTATGTTCATCTTTTTAACAAGACTGCCTTTTCTTTTAGGAAAGTTATCTACTTTTACCATTTTTTAAAGTATGTTGCTACTTTGAAACGTATCTATATAAAAACATACAAAGTTTTTAATTTACCCTTTCCCTCTGAATTTTGCGTGCTGTATCTTTCATTAGTGGCAAACATAACGAGTCTGCCCTTGACAGAATTGAAAGCAGTCAAGTTAACAAAAAAATGAACTGCATTTTTATGCTCTTTTAACTGAAGGAAGAGGAGCTGCACAAGCATCACTGAGGACACAATCAAAATGCCTTAGGTAAGAAAAGTTACGATTAGGTTTCTTTTCCCTTAACAATTAATGAAGATAAAAGGATAACCTGAGTTTATTATGCAAACCTACTCTGAATTTGCAAGGCAAACGATCAGGGAAAAACAGAGAACATGTAAAAAGAAACATAGACAACTTAAATACAGAAAGGTCAGTCAATAGATAATTCTGTATCAACTTCAAGAACACCATCCTTGGCCATACAAGGACCTCAGTACCTATCAGAATAAAAAGTATAATGCTTTCCTTATTATTTATAGATTTACTTTGTAGCATCTAACAGGTCTAGTCACAGCAGACACAGTATGTTCAGAAACTAAAAATATTCACTGATGTAAATTACAGAGGCAGAATTTTAAAAGATAAAAAGAGATAACCCATAGAGACTACATTTAGCATCATTTTATGAAGCAGAAGCACTTCTAGTGCCATTTAAATACAGCGCTTTTGCAACTTAATACCAAGTGTCTCCAGAACAGCAGTTAACCTTCTATATAAACAAATAAAAAACAAAGTCAGCTTGTTCTTACCTGATCATCAAGCACTGTTATATTATAAATTAACACTGATCTCCCAGGCATAAATGTAATAATTCCTCTGGCTGGACTTAAGTCCTCTTCAGCTGAGTTTGGTCCATCTTCTATCTGCAAATAATTGATGTTTACAATAAAAATATATAAAACACACATAAAAATCTGGCACAATAATCAATATACAGTGTGTGACATGCATAACAAATGACTATTTATTCAGTCATCTCCTGATCACAGGCACACACGTTGTGAAAATCTGCTCTTTTTTGGCAGACTGAATAAGTCAGAGTAGCCACTCTGAAGAAATTAAGTGTTGCCAGAAAAAGAGGAAGAAAACTACTTCTATCCAGGCCTGTGAAGACTCTGGTATCTCTTGGTGCATTAAACGACTCTTTAAATAACAGGAAGCATAGTTAATTCTCTTTTAATATAAATCACTGCCATTTCCTAATCAGTTCCAAGCCAAAAAATAATAGCAGTATTGGGCTTGTGACCTTTTTACCTAGTAATACTAAGGAAATTACAATTAATGATGGAAATCACAATTAAAACTGAAACCTAAAAAAAATAGTAGATTTTGTAAATTTTTTTCAACATATGTATATAAATTACATTCTGAGATGAACCTGATCAATTGCACAGACAGCAAAATTTACTGGACTTTAAACCCAAAAGAACTGCAACAAATCACAGAGAGAATCGCATTATCTATATACGCTATATTTATTAAGCAATAGTATTCAGTACAAATCTTTCAAGATTTTGACACATCTAGATTAAACCTTTGATGATGTACAAGACCAGACATCTGATAAAGACATTTCCATATGAAAAGAATTAATTGTAGTTTTAAGAATTCAACAGAATCGAGCTAGATAAGAAAAAAATATCCCCAAAAAACCGCACAAAACCAAAAAATTCCACTAACCTCTCCCACAGTAAAGGCAATAACTATATCCCATTCAAATGAAGTATGTGACTCATGGCCTAAATATTCAAGTAGCTATTTTGAATGGTTGGAGTTTGTAGAATTCGAACTGCAGTCTTACAGATAGAGAATTTCACTAAATATTGAGCTCTACACTTACATGTTTGAATTTAGCACAAGCATTAGAGACTCAGGTGTTTATTTGAAAATACGGATAATTTTGAAAAAGTAAACAAGAAATTTCTTACACACTTCATACACATCGCTTTTTAATAATACCATTAATGCTCCCTCAGATATCTTCCTAAATGACAAAAAATAGTCAATTTTCTCTAATACATCTTTATTTTTTTCTCAAATTAACCAGTCAGATAATTGTAATACTCTCTACTTGAAAGGTAGTATCTTTCCATTTTATGAAACAGAAAACGTAGGCATAGGTGTTTTGTCCACCTTTCACTTTAATAAACAAGTTGGTAAGTTATGATTACAGCCTCACAGTTTCATCAAACAGCCAAAGGTATAAATCCTTTTTGATAAACTCACCTCAAAAGCTACAATGACTCTCCCGTAGGTTCCTCTCTCTCTAATTAGAGTGAGAGGCACAAATTCATTTCTGCCTCTGGGCTCATTCACTGTGATTATGGCAGACTAATGAGGAAGAAAAGGGACAGGCAATCAGGCACAGATAAAATATCACAGCAGAAGGAAGAAACTGTTACCATAGAAATACCAAACTCCCACAGACAAGTTAATCCAATCTGCAAACCAGTCCACTGCTGGCATACATTTCCTAGCAACCAACTAGTTCAGCTAATACAAAGCTTGAAAGATTTCAGATAAAAAAATTATCATGTTATGCATGCAGAGTGGGTTTTCCTGTTTGTTTGGGGGTTTTTTGTAAATTGACATGGTTAATATACACCAAGCATTGGCATATGAGCATTTGTATTTGTAAGAGCTCCTAACCCTCTTAAAAATAGGTTTGCTCCATTAAAAAGTCATTTATTAGATAACTAGATAAAGGACTCTGTCTCAAACTGTTGTAGCTGAAAGATTTCAAAGAATTACAGCAATTCAGGGAGCAGCATGGCTTAGCACTGTGGTGCTGAAAAATTCTCACATTAGTTTTTTTCTGGGAAATCCTCTGCAAATTATATTGCCATAATACTGGCAACAAAGCACAGTCTCTTTCTACTAACAAAAACTCTCTATCATTGCAAATATCCTCCACACCTCTAGAGTCACTACTGACTCATCACAGAAGGTGTTATAGTACACATATATATGATGGTGCTCCCAGCTTGAAAGTTAAATATAAAACGGCTCACTAAAGATGAGAAAAATATTTATATTCTTAATATTTGCAAGCTGCATCTTTATCTTTCCTATGGTATTACTCTTCACTTCTTCCATACTATATTTAGTTCTTGATTTATAGATGAGGGGCAGTGGGACTGCACAATTTTTGAGTTTTGTATTCATATGAGTAACATAGATACTGATCCAAGTGTGAGGGTCTCAGACAACATCTCAACACCTAAAAGCATAGAAATATTAAAGCTGTATATATGCATTAATTATATACATATGTATGAGTTACCTCTAGAGATGTTTTCAGAGAGGTAACACCAATTAATTTTCAGGGAATTCAGCTAAATAACGAACCAGCATATTTGACAATTTCACCTTTATGTTTTCTAAGATTTTTACATATACCATAAAAAAGCCATACCATGTTAAAAGAAATTATTCCAAAGGCATTATCATTTGACAAGATTGTTACAGTGACAGATTTGGGTGAGCCAAGCTTTATCCTTGCAGATGGCTTCTGCAATTAAAAACAAAATAAGACATTAACTACAGAAAAAAGTAGACATTTTGTTTTTACTGTATTTTAAGGATAGGTATTAGCCTACAAAAATATGTCTTTTTATTATATATTAAAATGAAAAAATTCTAAAGCAATAGAATGCACCAAAATAATTCCCGATTACTGAGGAAATACACTGTACAGACAGCAACAAAGCGCTTGAAACAAATTTTGCAAGTAATTAATGATAGTTTGACAATTATTAATGACACTATAGAAATAGAAAACTAGGTATGAAGCATCTAGCATTGCCAGGAATTCCTAAGTTGTTCTTTTTTCCCTCACATTTGTATAAAAATGAAACTTTGAAGCTATTATACTGGGATACCACCTAAAGGATATACTGGGATATCAGTTATAAGAAGCAGGTCTTTACAGCATTATGAAATTAAGCTACACCTACAAATCAAAGTAAGAAGGAAGGGAAAATATGCATTTTTATATTCACTGAAAATATCCCAAGGTGGGTAATAATTGGCACTGAAATATAAAATTTGTCTTAACTGACATCTTACTTAATCAAGGTATGTTGGCTTAAAAAATATCAACATGGACCCATCTCTTGTACCATAACTCCTGCAGGACAAAACAATATGAAGACATTTATAGATAAGTATTTATAAACTTGTTGGTTTGGTTTCATGTAAGTCTCACTGAATCTCTGCTTCTGGAGGACTGGAAGTCATCCTCTTTTTCTGCTACTTCAACCCTCTCCTCCAGTCTATGCAGGAAAACAGCAATCTAACTCTTCTGGGCTCTGGTACACCTTCAAATGTCCACAGTTGAATGCAGCGCCTGCTCTAGAGTCAGGCTGTGTCTACATAGCACAGCAACATCCCACAGAGACATCCACAGGAATGGAAAACCTAAAGGGCAGTAAGCACTAGCCTGGTTAGGTTCCATATTTTAGTTCTTACCTGTTATTGCTCACAAGCAGTAGGACTTCACTGAAGTCCATTAAATGCCATTCATTTGTGTCAGTTTACCCACTGTGTCCTGAGGCACAGTAAAACTGAAGAAATGAGACTTACTGGTAGTGTCAAGTGAAATGTGAAAGTCTCATCAGCCTCTGGAAGATCATCATCACAGACAGATATATACACTGTTCGATTTGTTTCTGTGTCAGGTATAAATGCGGCTGCATATGTGTCAAAAAAGTCTCCTGTGTTTTCTCCATCAATCTGCAATAAATACACAACCAAACGTCACTGTCTTCTTATCCTAATATCTTCTATAATATTATTCTGGACTTATTTGAAAAGACTTCATATACTGTTTTTTGCACATAATTCCTTCCACAATTTTCCCTGCTGTCATATAGTTTAATTTCTGGACAGAAGGTACATAGATAATAACCCCTTGCACTCATGCTGAGTAAGTGGGGGGGAGGGGGGGGAGAAAAAACAATCAAAACACTTTGTTCAGAACCATTTATGACTTCCTTGCAACTGGGTATCTTTCTCATAATGCAGCATAAAAAGGTTTTTCCTGCACAGGAAGCACAGATCTGCACACCTCGTAATACTCTACATGAATCAATCCTACCTCAGGATTTAACTGCTCTCTGACTTCCAGTTTCACTCTAGGCACTCGAAGCAGCCTAGGCATTCAATCTAGATTAACAATTTGATTGCCAAAATTTACAAGATTAAGTCTTCTATGTCCTCCTTTCCTTTCAATCAAGAGAATAAAATCCCCCTGAGTACTCTGTACATAAGGTGGTTAGAGGAGAGATTACAAAGGCAGGTCAAAACCACAGAGTCTAGATAAAGTTTATAGTTGGACACTGAGAAGAATAGAGAGAACCAACTGAACCAGTATGATTGCCACACCTGAATCATCCTCATAGGCACTAAAGGTTTGGGTGAACCACTGTGAAAAAGGCTGTTCTTCATTTGAGAACACTGAAATCACCAGTTCAGAGAAGAGGCAACAAAGTACAAAAGGTATTTTTGTGGCTCTCATTTATCAGTAGTCATACCAGCAACTACTTTTCATGTATCTGAGTCTGCACTTCCCAAAAGCTCTTCAGAAAGATATCTATAGTTACTGAGAATGTAACTGCCATAGTTTCTTACCGACACAATTGCTGTGATGTTAGCAGGCTTCCCTGTCCTTTCAATTACAAGACGTATAACAGTTGTACTTGTTTCATTGACTACAAATTCTGTTTGTCCACTGAACTTCACTTCTGTTTCTCCAGATGTGAAATGAATAAGTAATGCTAAAAGCAAATTAACCAATAAAGAAGCAGAGGGCATCCCTGTTAAAAAAAAAAAAAAACAAAAACAAAAACAAAAAACAAAAAACACAACCACAAATTAAAAATAAATTGTGACTCTAAAATACCTAAAACATTCATGGTTGACCTTATCAATCCAGTCGACCCCTCTCAACTCTTCAAATACTGCGATTGTCTTGTGTTTCAAAAATGAGATTAAAACATACACAGGTCTTCACTATAATCAAGTCAGAAAACATAATTATCTAAATATATAAACCTATTTTTCATAATTTCACCTAGTGGTTTTCTAGATAGTATTCATCAACTTCTTTAAAGTGGAGTAATAATTTCCTTCTTTTAAGAAAAAAAATTACATTGCCACAACAGTTTTTATTCTCATTCAACTTCAAGGTTGACAGTTTTCCTTCTACTTTCTTGGCTCTCTAGATTGTCTTTAGAAACACATATGGATTGAGAAGAAGGGTTAAGGGTTCAATATTTGCAGCCATCTCACAGACCATCTTATGGACCATGAAATGTTCTTACATATTTGCATATTTACTTGAGAGTCTTCTCACGCTTTTTTTATTCCATTCTCCTTTCAACTTTTCCTGCCACAGAGAATCACTGTGGAACATTTTAATGTTATTGCAACCTTTGTATAGCCAGACCCTTTTTTTCATTTCTGCACAATGTCTAGTTTTCTTTACTGTCAGGATATGAAAACTTTAATGTGGTTCATTAGTCTTACACTAGGGTCTAGTTATGTGATATAAAATACAATTTCAAGTCCCTGTGAAGTCACCAGGTACTGATCTTGTGAAAGATGCACTTTTAAGAGGGTTTGGCACAAGAAATTTAGAACAGCTGCGTTGTCCTGCAGAGACTCATATTGCACAGTGCTGACCAGAACTGAGAATGTAGATGGAGCAGATTTCTGTCATGTGGATCTAAGTAGTTGGGGTACAAACCAAAAGAAGGAAGTTATGCTCTAAACACCAAAAAACATTACAACAGAGAAGTCTGATTGAATTAGTTCCTTCATCAAGCTTCTTTTAATCTGTGGTCACTGTTTTCAGTATTACTTTTTTAAATTTCTGTACAAAAGATAAAAGCAATATTGTATAATCAAAATATAAATAAAATGTCACTTTGCTTAATATTATAATTCCATGTGCTATGATTATCAGACAAATCTGGTCATTGGCAACTGTATAAGATGTGTAGAGCACAATAGAATAATATTTGCATATCAATAACGCTCAATGTTTGCAAAGCACTTGTTCTCACTATTTACAAGTGACAATTATGAATATATAGTAATAAATCAACACTGAAGTAGCAAATGTCATGAGTACATTCAAACATATTTTTGTAAGATGTGTGTCAAATTTGATCAGAATACACTCAAGATCCAGCAGAGTCTGAATGATTTATGTTTGCAGTCAGGTAGCTTTAATTCTGCACTGAACAGAGAACAACACAGCCTTCAGACCACTGAATTCAGCTTCAGAAAGACTTCAAGATTTTGATTTATGTTACAACAAATTCTGTCTGGGACTTGAAATAAAACTTCTTTCAGGCAAGATAAAGAACAGAAATAATTCACATACATGGTACATTAATGAAGTGGAAATGTAAGTTGGAGTAGAGTCAAGAAAACTACCAGTAACTTTCAGAATTTGTACAAGCAATGACGGGTGGGTTGACAAAATTTGCTGATTTTAACTACTTGTAACAGTAAATTTACCTAGATCTTATGAACATCACAAACAGAACAGGCAAGCAAACAAAGTACAAAAAATCAGGACAAACCATTTTCTCCATGAAAATAACTATCCATTTTATCACCTACTTGAACAATGGTTTATTATTTCTGGAAAAAATGTCACACAGTAAAATAGTTTTACTGCATTGCTTTACATTGCTGTAAACTTTTATTACCATGAACATAGTTCATCAAGATATCCATGGCTCTTACTAAGAATTCAGTGCGTAGCAGACTGCCAGGAACAATGCTTCATTCCCACAGATCTATTTACTTAGCAATTCTAGTGCAGAAAATGTTTACAGTGGGAAGAAAAACATATATACATTACCCCCCTGAGATTTAAAATTTTCAGTATTTCCACATGTATTAATTAGCACGATCTTTTTTGCTGGCTTTATGTGGAACTGCTCTGGAAATAAAAAACAAACCAAAACAACAAAACCCACAAACCTTCAAGCTGGAAAGAGAACAGTTGTCTAACCTTTGCAAACTCTGGGACAATTACACTGCCTGCAGAAGCAGGCATCATCCATACTAAACTGAGGAATTTGTTGACCTTTTAGCTTCAGCAGTTACCTTGTCATAGACTTTGCAAATATCTTCCCACAGCACATGCTTCTAGTAAATAATACTGAAAACATGATCCTTGAAGGCAAGATTACAAAGTTTAGAATTACTTGAATTCTATTACTTCTACTAGAGAGCGTTCTAAAACTATAGGATTACTCCTGCAGAACAAGAGAGGTTTCACAAGCATACCATCAATTATTTAACTGGTGTGTATTCCTCCTTATTATGTTATTTGTACTAAGATTTACTTTGCACAGCCTGCCAGAAGTAGTTTTTACTCTCTTAATAAAAACTCAGCTTTGAAAATCATGATTATTTTTTAAACAAAAATAACACAAATCAAGACTTTTAGAGAATGAATGCAGTACAAATTTATTCAAACAGCTGAAAAGAAATAGGTCCCAGTAATTTACTTTATTGAATATGAACTCACTCGGTACACTAAATCGCTACATGAATTTATATGGGAACACAAGTTGTTCTTCATTAAGTGTGTTGCATAGAGGTCAAAAAAAGTCTTTGCAAGATCAGGGATTACGCATGAGGTCTCTTCCCCATCTCCCTCACCCCATTATACCACTGGTGACTTTAATTTGTAATTTTTTCAAATTAAGCTGGTGATTAAGTGCTCTGCTTCAGCCAAATGCTATTGAGTTCAATTCTCTCCACCCACAATTTCGAGATAATCTAGTTAAAGTACATGAATGAGCCAAAGTCACTGAAAGGTTTTTATAACAGCAACAAGCAACAGAATATCATACATTTTAAGAGTATGTACAAGTCTATGGGATAACTATGGCTGTTACCATGTTCTGACTTGAGCCATTTCAAATAATTACTTGTAGTATCAGAGGTAGTTTAGAACAGTGCTACATACTGAGGCTTAGTTGTTCTTTCTAAGTGGTTTATAATAAAAGTTTCTGGCATCAAAACCAAAAGAAAGTACCTCTCAAATAATAAAGTAGACATTTTAATGGTCCCATTTTTCAACCATATAATTTAAAAAAGGTAAAAATACCTAACTCAGAATTCTGACTCATGATCCTTAACTTCTTCCTTTAGTCTGACACTTTCTGAAGCACATTTGTGGTTTCCACTAAAACACAGAATCCTAGTGTAGTGCCATGTACTGACTCCACACAGCAATTTCTACAGTACTGTCACAATTTATATGTGGAATATCATTTCAATCTTTTGCCCAGCTGGAACCAAGGAAGGCTTATGACACGGATGTATGTTGTAACAGCTGAATCAACAGGATTAGCTTACTTTTCCCAGTCTCTGGAACAAATTTCAGATGAAGATTTCAGAGTTTATAAAGAATGAGATCTTTTCTGCAGCTTTTTACACTGGCTTCTGCACTTAATAAATCTAAACACTTAAGAATGGAAAGATTTTCTGGCTGTTTTCACTGAATGATGAGGGTATCTATAGACTAGTGGAGTATGCAGAGATCAAGAAAGGAAATCAAAGGGCTATTCCAGACAAAAAATCTGAAATTAAATGCGTGTAAAATACCAGACAGGAAATACAGATGGCAAAATAAAGGGGAATTCACTAACAAAGAAGCAGATGGAAACAAGGGATTAAGTATCCTCTACCTCAGACTTGTCACTGCTATTTACAGAAGAACCAACAAGCAGGTTTGCTGGAGGAGCACCTCTCCCACCCAGAAGCTACAGCTCCATTACCATTTCCTATCATTGCACAGCTTGTTGCATATTTCTAGAGCGCACGAACACAGAGGAGCAGAGTAAGTGTAAAGGTCAATGCACTTTTCAGTGCCTGTCCTCGTCAACTCATGGCTACTCCCCGTGATTACAAATATCCAGTCAAGTAGGACATTAAAAAAGTGGCATGCCTAGCACTTTGCATTGAGTACAGCATTACAGCTATCAATGGTTGCCAGAGAGAAGTCTATTCACTGCGAGATGTCAGCGGCCAGCAGCATCTTTGGCTGAATACAATGGGAGGCAGATACATGTGCTCTTTCATATGTAAAGAGGAGATTCTCCGTAGTACACAGGAACAGCACAGAGTGAGGAGTTTCACAAGGTCACAGCCATTGCTGCTGCACATGTTGTAGAAACATATTAAAGCCCTGTATTTCAGCATTTTTATTTTAGGCGTTCTCAGAACTATTGACATTTACAACAGTATTGGAGAATAACCTATGAAAGCAGCAGGAATCATAAAACTTTGATTTACTAAACTTTTCCTTTCTGTATTGTCAAGATCTCAAAATGAGAGAGAAATATGTTACTTCAGACTGCGTTTTTCCTTGCTTCAGTCCCCATAGTTCACACATAGTCAAAGGAGGACACAACAGCTGGGTTTGCGATACCCAGCATATGGGTAGTGGGTAATACCTGAGCCTGAGGGCGGTCTGGAGGCGTAAAGGAAAGCACTCTGGACTCTGAATCCCAAGGACCTCAGTTCGAGTCTCAGTGGGGACTGTCCTCTGGCAGTAAATGCCTCCCTGCCACCCGACCCCATCAGATCTCAGATGCTCAGCAGGGTCAGCCCCAGTCAGTACCGGGTGCTGTGACAGTCCGGAGGACTTCACTGTCACTGTCCAAGCTCGCTCGGCCGTGGCAAATGGACCTCAGGACTTAAACGGTGTGGCCAGTTCTGCGCACGCTGTGCCTCACCTAAAAAAACCACTGCATAGGCTGGAAGGGTACATCCACGTGGGAAGAGCCCTGCCCAAATCTTTGTTCGCGAAATCTGGCCATACAATTATCTGAGCCTGCTCTGTTGGTTGTGGTTACTTCTTTGGTTTGGCTCTTTTGTTTAGATGTGGAGTAAGTAAGCCTCTCGTTCTTGTGAAGTCTGGAAGAGAGAGTGTCCCAAAGGTACTGGTTCAAAATAAAATCCACCTATATCCCTTTCTTGCCTTCAACCTGCTTCAAGATAAATAGAACACGAGAATTACACTAAGCCACAAGTACTGTTTTGTGTGCAGCCCTGAACTGCTGGAGAGTTTGTCTCAGCAATTTCTGTGGGTGTTATCCAGTGTCACCAGATGCTGTTGCTTCCCATTCTTGTCTGGGTTTTTTTGTCTTTCTCTTTACTACACAGACATGCCAGGTACCTGCCCATCATTCCCCTTCTTTTTACTAACATTGGAAGTGCCAGCCAAAGCACAAATGCAGACTACTAGGTGCTGAAAATCCCTTGATCAACTTTCACTGTCCTGAAGTTTTTGGTCTCAGCTGTCTACCTCCCTAATCACTACTACTGTCCTGACAGAATAGTATCCCAGTAAAACCTCAGGTACTAAAAAGATTTTTCGGCATTTCAGATTAATGACACTGACATGTGTCAATTATTCCCTTGACCACTTACTTTCTAACTGCGGCAATAATTTTTAAAAAGTCTTGTTATCTATTACCATATGTGTCAATGAAAATGTAAAATTTACTGTAAACTGAACATCGCCACATGATAATTCTTGCTCATTCAATTACCCTCTCTGGAAAAAGGCATGCAACCTTCAATATAGACATCTTATCCTAAAGAAGAAGAGATGCTTAACATGCTTGCCAGTATTTATATTTACTAGTCAGAAAGGTGTATCATAGTCAGGAACCAACACATAAAGCAGTAAGCAAGCTGAGGCCTGTTATCAAAGGTCACTAAGAGGTAAAAAATGTATTAAGTCCAGAGTACCCCTCTCAACCCTTCTGGCAACTACTTTTCACTTTCTCAGAAGAATTTAAATGGATCTAAATTATATCCATAAATTTTAAGTTCTAAAGGATGTAATCATCACTGGAGAACCAAGTTTTATCTCTTATGCCAAATAATGCAAAAGGTTTTCTGAAATAACCACCTTCTTCAATTCTGAGCAGGGAGCAAAGGGCAAAACTCTCAAGAAGCATTGAATCCACTACTTCTGATTGCTAACCAAAAGCAGGGAGAACACAAATCTTCAACAAACATTTGCAGTTACCTTAAAATTTGCAGGTGAAACAGAGAACCAGAAGATAATTTTGACTAGCTCTAAGAACAATTATTTTTACCCAAAGTACCTCCAGTGAAACGACCTGGAGCTATAAAGGCTACTTTAAATTTAGAACAGAGATCAAAGTCTGTAAAGAGAAATCTGGCTGAAATCTGCTGATTAGCAATTTCAAGACACCAGTAGGATATTGAGTTTGCCCAATCTTAAAAAACTGATTTCATCTGCAGAATTTCTCACATCCCATGCAATTGATAAGAATCTATCCATACACATGTCTGACTATATACTGTAAAAACCAAGGTATTAGTAGTTCTGCTCTGAATACAGTATAAATTTAAGCAAAAGGTAAATATTGTTTTCAGCTTCACACTGGAAATCATCTGCCACATAGTCCTAATCAGACTATATAAAACACCAGACATGTTTCACTAACCAAAATTATTTTACAGAGTATTCCAGAACCAACACTTGCTTTTCAAAAAGGTATTTCACATCAAGTAGGGCTTCAGACAACTGTAAGTACTTATATCCTCTCTCAAACTGTTTTTTGCATCAAAAAGCAAGATTAAAAAACAAACAAACAAAACAAAAACATCAGAAAAAACCCAAAACCAAATCCACAAAAAACACCACCACCAAACTAAATCAAAACCAAACAACCCAGCCACTAAGATGCCCAGCACTCTCAGCTCACACTTGTAGCAGTAACTGCATGACTGAGCCTGCCACAGGATCAGGCTCTTAACATATGGAATCAGAAATGCCGCTGACAAAGGTCTGCAGGCTTCACTGAGAAACATCCACTTATTATACTTCAGTATAGATCTGAAGTTTCACAAAAATTTCCATTTGTGTCGCAATTTTGGAGCTTTTCACATGCCCTCAACACTTGATTAACATATGTTGAGATCGTGGGAGCTGAGGACAAAACTATCACAGCTTCAAATACCTAGTACTTACTCTGAATGAAGTGCCATGGTTTGAATGAATAGTATGTATCAGAAAAAGAAATCATTGGCTTCTACAGTATAGTAGTTACGTTCTTCATACTTAAAACCACTAATACAACAATGTATTTCACAGTAGTGGTTCACAGATAATTTTATTACAAGAAAAAAACCCAGAACTCTAGGGTATAGAACAGTAAATTACAGCATCATGATGAGGATTAGATGTCATTGTTTTGGGTACAGAGACAGAATTGTTGCTATGCACAGTGGATTCTTAAAAGTTAATGCACACGTGAGAGCCAAACGAGTTTTTAATGTGTTGCCTAATTATTGGAATCATTGCATCAGCAAGATTTTCTTGAGTTCAAGAAAGCATATTATTAAATACAAAAGTTTAAGATGTACCTAAAATCGAAGTTCTTTTCTACTGTGAAATGTATTCATTTTCCTTAGATTGCAGTAATGTTGACTTAATTAAAGATCTGTGTTTTACAAAGTCCCCATGAAGACTCCTTTCTGTAGAAGTAAAAATACATTTGTGTAATTTAAGAAGACGATTAGCATGGGGCCCTCACTCTAATCTACACTGTGAATTAAACTCTTAAATCTGGGCAATCCATTTTGAAATAAAACACATGATAAAGTATTTATACAGTGAAGAGAACTCCCCAGGCAAAATTTGTTTGGGTTCAAAGACTTCTTATACCACCTTTATCATACACTGTGCTTTCCCTGGCTTTCTAAACCTTTTAACCTATGTCCCAATTTAATAATCACTATCAAATAATTATAATCATTCCCTTATTAACTGGGTATTTCTTTTCATTCTTCTAAGGCACCCTGCAGTTCAAGACAAGGAAATCTCTTTGCTGATTAGTTATTTAAGACCAGCAACAATAACCACGCTGGAAAGAAAGGTGCTTTGAGAGGATTACACAAAGCTAGTTCTGAACAGCACCAAGGCAAAAGCAGCAAATTACAAACCCAAGTACTTCATAGCATGTAACCAAATTGGCTGGTTGAAATGCTAATTGCCTTTCAGCAAAGCTAAAGGCAGACAGGGGACCCTGAGCTTCAGAGAATGACATGCATTTTTTACCCCACTTCTGCACCATTGTTTTGCTGAGAATGATTCAAAATCTATTCATAAAGGTAGCTATTTTCCTAACTTTTAAAAATGTGGGAAATTTCTAAAGCTCTTGCCAATACTTCAGATCTGTTGGCCTGCCAAACCCACAGCAGATGGCTGAATTGAGGCCATGTTAAATCCTTAATGAAGCAAAGCTTGCAACAATTCAGAGCAGTAGTATATTGGGCCAGTCCAGGATAACTGACAGAGGAAGTTTCTTTTGCCATCAGAAAATGAGAATCATACATGTTTTCTAATTAGCAAGTTTATACAAGATACAAAATTAGAAAACCAAACAAAAATCGTCTGCTATATAAAAATATATTGCTATTACATTCTAGAGGAAATTTTGTCCTGCTAAAAAATCCACAAACACCAAAGCTGTGATGACCATGGAAAGCATCCTCTCTGGTGTTTAGTTTTGCCAGAGAAATTTAGCCTGTTAAATGTGACTGTCCCAGTAAGTAAGTACACATGTACTTATCTTAAATGTAGCCTTGGATGGGACTTGCAAATTATTTCAGTACAAGGAACTCAAACAACTCTAGTTTTATATGAAATATTCATAAGCCAATGTATGAAGCATTTCTTTCCTATTTGAAGTGTATTTCAGAACTCACAGATTGCAAATTCTTTCTGCAGACTGCCACAAGTTTTCATGTATGGAATAAACTACATCCTGGAAGTGTTTATTCACACAAAGTATTTCCCAGTGAGATTATTCACTGAAGAAGTGACTTAAGCAAGTAAGACTTTACAGAAGTTTGTGAAGCCATTTGTGATTAAGTAATTTTTTCTGACTAAAAAACATTAGAGTGGGTTCACCTGGAATAAGATAAATGGCAACTAACTGTGATTGCTCCTGTCAGCCTTCCCCCCCCCCTTCCCCCCAGGACACAGTAATGTAGCTCTTATTAGACAGACATAATTCTTGAATGTTTGGAACTACGACAAATGACTACAATTAACAGAAATTGTTCTGTAAGATGCAATTTGATGATTTAAATGTTTTAGAGCATCTGAATCTTAATACACATTGAAAGAAGAATTTAGACACTATGTATGTTTATTTCTAATGAGGAAAAAAAGTATTATATTCACCTCTATATACAAAAGTGATTATACCTAAATGGGCCAGTCTTGTAGAGCTGAAATATAAGCAGAAATTCTACAAAGGATTAAAACTAATCAAGAGGATTACACATGTAAAAATAGCTCTCTCTGTGATCCTGTCTTTAGAAAGTCAAGGCCTAACACTCCATAAGCAAATAATTTCAGCACATTCTTTTTAATTTCTCTTGTCTACCTACATTTTCTGTATTTCTTAGTGAACAACAAAATTGACCTTATACCAGGAAGACTTTGGAAGAGGCTGGCCAAGAAAGAAAAAAATCAGAGAGCATAGTTATTCAGAAATAAACTTTAGCTAAATTGCATCAGATACCCTACCTCTAATAACAGCAAAAGTCGAGAAAAAGTAGAGAAAAATTCTGCTTTTCTTTGAAACATGATGCAAGGACATTTCCACCAAGTTTTCAATGAAATATTTCACAATTAAAGTCCTGTTAAGTTTATAGACTACTGCTTCATACTTTAAAAAAAAAACATAAAAATCACCTCATCATTACTATGTCTCAGTTCTGAACAACTATGGTAGCTGTGTAATAGTATCAAAGGTGACCTGTGGGTCTCCAATATTTTTCTCACAAATAGCTATAAATTGTTTGTACTCCATGGATGATATCTTTGCAGACCTCTGTAGTGGTGTTCTTCTTTTGTGCTATACACTAACAGTATAAGCTTTCAGAGCTTTTCCAAAAGTTCATTTCAGGCATATTCATTACATATTCAATGAAATATGTCTGCAAACATAAACACTCTCATTTTTATAATGGAATCCCAAAAGCAAATAAAAAACCCTGGAAGACAATAAGCTTCAATAACAAAATTCCATATGTAACAGAGATTTTAATAAAAGGTTATGATTTAGCCCTGATTCTGAAAATTTCTTTCAAATAAAGCTCACAATTTCCGTGGGTTTGAACGCATAAGGGTCAGTCTCACTCACAAGTACCAACAATTTGAAACTCATCCAGCACCATTTTTCAACTTTAAAAATGATGACAGCACAAATAAACTGCTCAGCAGTAGTCCTCACAAAAGCAAAATAATTTTTTCCCTTTGATTTTCATGTGACCAGGACACAGGCAACACTCACAAGCTAATAAGCAAGTGCTCCCATTATCAATGTTAAATGATTTGCTCAGATGTACATTTAGTAAACACCAATGACTTCTTCATGGAAAGCTATTAAAACACAAAAGTGTACTAAAAGCTGCTAAAGCACAAAACTGTGCTTTCAAAATCAGTAACAACATAAATACTAGTAATAACAACAAATTTAAAACTGTATGCCCTTGAAATATGTCAGCTTCTACATTATCAAATATTGGCCACTTCACTTCTAAGCCTATTATGCCACAAGTTATTTTATTTCCTCATGAATCTGGTTCTTTGGGGTCTTTCCATGTGGAAATGCTGAATCTATTTAGTAGGAGAAGCTTGATTTAGGCTTAAGGGGCAGATAGACTAAATACATCCCATTCTACCTTCAGTTATTAAACCACCCTCATGGCAGATTCCCAAAATGCTTAGTGCTCAGCTGAAAGACTCATTCTAGAAGGTCTGTGTAAAGTATTACTAGAAAAAAAACTTTCGTCCTCTATATAATGAGTGAGATTTTTTAAACTTACATGTTACTTCACATCTGCACTATAAAGTAACTATAGAGTAATTCAAAAACAATGACTGATATTTGGCAAGCAGTTCCTTATACATTGATTTTATCTGGACTAGCAAGAGTGAATCATGCAATGCCTTACACGGTATCAGTACACCAAAAGCAAAAAGAAAACAGTATTTCTAATGGCAATCACTTATATGTTCTATTTTAATGATTAATGTTTAAAACGCAGTCCTTACTAGATGATGATTTAAAAAAATCATTCAACTCACTCTGCTTTGCAATACACAATGCCCAGGCACCTCCACCACTTCTTTTATTTTCACCTAATGTAGACAGTGAATTAATGTTTTGTTCTTTGTTGAGAGTCAAAAATTGTCACCTAGGGCACTTCAGAATGAGCTGTATCCTGATAGGATCCCCTGAGAACAGGATTTTCCATTGGAAAGACTATTGTCTCCACCTGCCCTGCCCCGCAGAGCAGAAAGCGGAGCTGCTGGAGCAGCGAAACCCTATCGGGCTCTCCCATCGCGGGACGTTCTGTCCGTGCGGCAACAGGTGCTGCGGCAAAACCCCGGGGCTGCACGGGGAACACCTCTGCAGCCGACACACGACACCCCAAAACGACTACCACCTCAGAGAGAAAGACTGCAAACATACCTGGACCCCGGGACATGAACATTTGCGTTTTCTTGCACTCCGCCAGGCGCCTGCACACGCTCTGTCACTCAGGCGTTATGCATTCCCCTCTCCTACTCCTCCCTCTGCGCTGCGCAGCATGCCGCACTCTCCTCCCTCTCCTGACTCCTGCTGCCTTCCCACTGCTGTGGAGATAAAAGAGGGTGGGATGGAAGAGGACAAAGTTTTTTCAAAGCCCGAGCACTGCTGTAGCTGAGATAGAGCCCTCCGGACACTGCCTCTCAGCAGTTCTTCCACTCAGCTGGGACTGCGTTGTTGAATTGTTGGGGGCAGCAAAACGGCAGGTTTTATTACTGGATTATGGCAGATTTTGGATTCAAGTCCTCAGCTGCACCAGGACATGCAGCTCATCTTAATTCACAGCTATTCACAGCTCTGAGTGGGGAAACAATATCCAACCTTAATTCAGGCATTCCAAGCTCAGCCATTTCTGTATTATCAAATTCGTATTTTATGGTCACCACCATTCCATGCAAATCCTGAGTCACAAGAGAGACTCAAAGGCGACACTCAGATATTGTCAGTGTTGGCCCCCAAACTGCCAAATTCTCTCATGTAATGGTAAGCACATATCACAATTTCTACATATCCAATAGAAGACAAAAGGCAGGAATAGAAGTATTAGGGCCCCAAACCCGCAGAATCTAGAACACTCTGTGCCTTCTGATGGCATTAGCCAGGTCACCACATCAATACTGTGTTGAGTAATCATAATTTGGGAAAAATGTAAGCAAACCAGAAAAGGCAAAGACACTAGTGAATGAAGATTAGAAAAACTATTCAGTGACTCACAGACCTCAAGAAGCATTTTCCTTGTGAAACTGATGCTTCAAATTAGAAAGCATTCCCCCTAGCAACAGGCATCCAGACTAACGTAGAAGCATAGTAGGATAGGAGGAACTAACTCAAACAAGTGCTGATTTTCCTCCTCTCACTAAAGAGGAGTCCAAATGGCTAGCTCAGACTATTTCAGATAGTGGCATTATTTACTCTGTATATAGCTCCAGAGAAAATGAATGTTGTTACACAAAAATTTGCAGTGAAAGTGATAAAGGCATAGGTGATCTAATATTCAGGTAGAAAAGTAGACATCAGTAATCAGAACAAACTCCAGTTATTAGGAGTGGAGGAAACAATCCACTGGGATGATTCACTCAAATTCTTTTTTAAAGAAAAAATTCAGGTGTACTTTTTTCTTCTAAAAAACTATGCTCTGCATCTAAAAGGAATGTGGTTGTTTGATACTCTATTTGATATGTTCATCACTTCTTGCACTAGTCCCCCTTGGTTTATCTATGAATATATTTTTTGATCAATACTTCAATATGCATAATCCTTATGTGCCGAGCAAGAAGCAGTGCTTCAAAGGCCAGTACTATCAGCTGCAAAATTTTGCATCAGATGAAATTTAATTTATGATCATGAGAGCTAAGTAGGATGTTTTTAATACCACACTGTAATTATTTTCCTATCTTAATCTCAAAATATAGATCCCATATTGCTTTTCCTCTCTGGATCAACAGGCAGAAAGGATATTAAAGGTATAAGATTTTTTTCTTTTATCCTTTGTAGTTCCATCAGCTTATATAACATACTTCATGTTGTTCTTTTGTCATCCAGTTTCTGTGGGAAGTTTGGCTCCCAGCAACAACCATCTTAAGGTCTGCTTTAATAGTCATCAAGTCTCAATTTCAGCAGACCTGAGCACATGAAATGTTGCTAACTACTTAGCTAGTCAACTAAGGAAGAGTGAGAACTCAGACTTGGGCTCACTAATTCACATAGCTATTTTCATGGGTTCTTTCAATGAAGCTCCATTCAGATCCAAAATGACGGTACCTTTTGGTGCTCTCTCTGACTCAACACATGGAACTCCACCGTTTAATCCTTGAGGATTACTTTTTTTCCCCCCATTTTTATCATACTGTTCTAGGGACCTGTATTTCCTTTTGTTGTACTTCAGGACGAGACAGAGCTCCCATGGGATTTTGTCAGTGATGGGACATCAAGAAGCTGGAAGGCTGATGGTGATTGACATGGGACACTCCACACACACTTTTAACAACTCAGCATGCAGCCCACACAGCTCTCTCATCCCTTACAAATGTCAGAGACAAAAAATCAGGCCTGGTATTGGATCTGCAACAGATCTGGCATTGCACAGAACTATGTTTCCAGGTCAGCCTTAACTTCTCTTTTCAATAAAAGCAGTAAATAAGGTGTACTAAGTACACCCCTCAAGTCTTTGTTTGTTTGGATATCCTTTGTCTTGAATTCTTTAAAACTCTGTAAGTTAAAAATGGCTCTGCTGCAAGTAAACCAATACTGTAAACACCAGCAATAGAATCAATGGACTCCAATTTGTTTGTTTGTTTTGAAATCTTGCCTTTTCCCTTCATTGGCATCATCTGAAAGGAAAAAAAACAGAGAAGAGCGAGTTAGAAGAAGGAACAAATCCCTGAGAAAGGAAATAGGACTTAAAGGAGAAAGAAGAAGAAACATTCTAGCAAAGGGCTTAAGATGTATATTTTCTTTTATCTTTATATTTTAGTTTCTATTAACAAAGATTTTTGTGTTGTATCAATGCCATTTGTTTTGGTAACAGGTACTGAAATCTTAATCTACAAATAATAAAAAGCAAAAATAAATGTGGATAATGAAATTTTTATCCACAAATGCCACTAAGATTGATATTTGTTTTCACTTGTGATATCCAAGCTTCAGAATTCTGGACTAAGCACTTTTTGGATGAAAGTACCAAACTAGGAGATTCTGAGAATTTTTAAATTTTGGTCCTGCACAAATTTCCACATAATTCTGTCTATCACCTTTTCTGGTCCTTCAGCTGAAGCATGCTCAACTACTCAGAATGAGCTAAGTATAGCTCTTTCTTAGATAAGTCCTTAATTGAATTACCCCAGAAAAGTTATTTTTACCTTTTTCCTGTTTATAGACAAATCATTCCAATGTAACACAACAGTTAATACTAACACCTACCAGACACTGTTCTGATTAGTTCCAGTGTACAGACAGATATGGAGGATGATCTTGCACCTTTTTTCACAGAGAGATGATTTTCCTGCAAGAAGTTCACTTGAGCTTGGTGATTGGCTTTTGAGTTTGTTGTTTTTAAAAGTGGATTTTCTTTGAAATATGGTCCATGGTGCTAAGCACTTCTGCCAGACCACAATAATGATGACCACAAGCACTTCTATTCTTCCGTGTGCATATGCAACTGTGGCTTGATTTTTAATTCTGCAAAGACATCTAGGATGCATTCCCCTTGTTCTTTCTTATTAATTCACAATGTGATTTGCGCTGGTCAGCAGATCTAACTGGCAGTATTGAAAGAAACAGCAGCCAGAACTAGAGAGTGTGACCTTGGTAGCATAGTCTTCAGAGAGCTGTGCTGAAAGTCAGGCTTCAAAAGACCGCAGAACTGACCAAGACTTATACCAAAGAGGTATGCTCATCTCAGCCTGACAAGCCTTGACTATCAGGCTTCTGACCTGTTTCCCATAACAGCTTAAGATCACATCTGGGTTGCCTCTTCTTCAAAATGTGAAATGGGGTTTCTGATCACTTGCTCGTTGTCACCCACCTGCACTCTCTAGAGACTCCTATCCATCCACTCCATGCCAGAGAAATGCACAACCTCTGCCAGGTGTCACCTGGTGCCTCTCCAGTAGCACAGGCATTTGCAATACTCTCCTTCCTGAACTGTTTGACATCCTTTTGTTGGGCTGGGAATATTTTAATATTAAAATCTTGATTTTGCTGCATAGGTTCCTGATAAATAAACAAACACAGGCAAGAAAGAGCAAAAGGTAGACAAATGCAAATAATACTAATAAACTGAGAAGACTGAATAACAAAATTGAAATATTATGCTTCTGAATGAGTTGTTTATGCCAGATAGGTTGATGTGCAGACATATGGAGGTAAATTCAGGTGTTGATCCTCTACTTTTCAGAGATGTGCAGGTTTTAAGAAAAATGAGAAGTTCCAAGCAGATTGTTTTATTTTTCGATGGACAAACATTAAGTTGCTTATGCTTCCTTTGATCAGCTTGGTAAAGGTTAACGTTTTTATGGTACAGCTCATTAGTGATAAAATATGCTGATGTTAACATTTTAAAAATTTGAATTAACTAAATTTAAAATTTAACTAAAAAAATTGAAGTATTCCTATTATTAGGAAAAAGTACATGGTCCCTGGCATCTATTCATTAAAGGTTGCCATATTTTAACAAACATTCATAACCTTTGATATATGAACTTAGCCTCTCACTTGACAAGACTTTCACAAAACATGAGATGACTTTTAAAAAATGTTAAATATGTTAAAGTGTAAAGGAAGGAACAATGAATGAGAAAATAATTGCTTTGTTTCAACACACTGCATCTCAGATTTGGTTGATGAAGTTCTAGCATACTATTTTGACACAATTTATGTCATTTTGTGTTACTATGATGACTCAAGGAGAATGCCCTGAAGGGATGGTTTGGTCTCATAATGTTCCATAGTGCCTTTCAAACCACAGTGGATACTTGCTGGCTTACATGTCACATGGAGAAACAGCAAGATGAGTATCTGTTAAGAACTGTCTGCCTGCTACTCTTGTACAGTTATTGTTGTTAAATAAATTTTCAGTCTTGTTTCTTCAAATCAAGTGTGTTCAGCTCTTCATTTGCAGCATGTCACTAACAATGTATGCTGTGCTCAGCAAATCAGAAGCTTTTCTGTATAATATCCATCAAAACACAAAACTTCAAAGCATGTCAAGCACGAGACTGTAAATTCAAGAATGCTTACCAAAAGTGCATTTTCTGAAGGTAAAACATAATAAAAATATTAAAGCCCCTCCATAAACTTTTGCATCTAATTTGTTCTTAATTTCAAAGTCCTCAAAAACTATTTAAAGATAAAAGCAAGAGTATCCCAGCTGCTGCATACAACTGAGATTGTATTCCCAGTTCATACCTAGGTATTCTGTTTGCTTCTTTCAGATGAGGAAAAAAACTACTGGGAAACATAAAAAGCCCTGGTTTTCAACTTAAGAGTTGACTGCTCTCTTTTCTGAAATTCAATAAGTGAAACATTGAAATATCTTGTCATTAGTTGCTTACTTTTCCCACTCAAGATTAAAGACAAATTACATGAGTAACTATGAAATTCAGTACCTGTAATAAATATAAACTTTCAATGGAAAGCTGTAAGCCAGAATTTATGTCTCAGAAGTAACTATCTTCTATGTTTATGAATTTATTTTCCTAGCTGAGTGGAATCCTGGCATCCATCCTTGCTGTAATATTACATCTACAAAGAGGCACTGAAACATCTTCACATTCTGATGCAGAGATGGTGCTTCTGAGGGCTGTCCAGCATGTAGAGGAAAAAAAACAACTAACAGCTGCTAACACAGAGGATAACACACACTCTTCACAAAGGTGATATGCAAAGGAAAAAAATGCAACTATTCTCAATATATCTGCTTTCAGTTTTGCTAACAATTTGTTCTTCAAAGGCCTTCAGGATTTCCTTCTATGAGTACAATTCTTTATCTGTGACATTTGAAAGCAAATGAATTAACTGTTTGTCATTATTTTCTATTATTTTTCTACAATATTATGTATTTGTTATATCACTCTTCCCCATGACACCTGAAACTTCAGTACATTAGATGCAAGAAGATAGGTCATCAAATCAGTCAATCATTTTAATATGGGAAAGCATCCTAAAACAATTTCACATAAAAGTTCTGCACCTGATCTTTTATTCATTATCAGGGTATTGCAGAAACGGGTGTTGATGCAGATGCAGTAACATCACTTGATAGATAAATATTCTTAGAAAAATGTAACACATGTAACAGTACTATGAAAAGCACTTTCACATGGTCTCTTAATTTATGGCATTCCAAATCAAAAGAGAGGTGGTTCAGACAAGAAACAAAAAAATCCCATGAGAAAGGTATATATGAACTATGGAAATGCAGTTTAGGGTACACGGTGTAAAGTGTTAAACCCCATGCTCTTTAAAATCTGTGTAAGATCAGCTAACTTGATCTGTTAAAGTTGCTTCCAGTTTATGCCCACCATGTGTGGTGCTTCCCTGTGGTTTGTTATTTTGCTTCAATGGCAGAGGGAGGAAACCAGCAAAGCTCAGTAACCATACGGCATAGCACAATGTAACCATGGAAGCATTTGTCCACTTGTCAGAGCCTCTCCAGAACGATTCAGCCATTCATTTCATTGAATCAATATTGAAGCTTTTAAGATTTATTACTTGAGGGAGGAGGTAAACTAATAAAACAAACTCCTTATTGCTTCCCATTAAATTCATCTTGTCACAGTAGGCATATTAATACCTTGTAAACACTATACTGATGCTGTGTGGGCTATTTCAGTCCTTCCTGATGAAGATTACTCGTAATACATTCGCTTTCATATGCCTGATACTCATTGAAAGAACTTAAACGTTTCTGACATGTTCTGCTGTCCCATATAGAAGCTGAATCAGCTGCAAAGAAAAAGGTTGTAAGAAAACAGGGGTGGGAGGAATTTGTTTTCAAATTCATGAAAATGCTCCCTTCAAAGAGTTTATTTCTGCTAGATCACTCTCTTATTTGTGTCACAAATTGAACATTTGTAATCATATGTTAAGCACTTAAAAACATTGAGTAGAATGATTTATTTTACAAGTACCTTCATTTATTAAAATATGCTAGTTATCAAAAAATGACAAGGGAAAAACTCAAATATATTTTAATGAATGACAGATACTTATTAAACTGTAAACTGATAAATATTCTGGATTACAAAAAGCTATAATACGTGATAATTTTTAACATAGTATAGTATGTGATAATTTTAACCAATTTTATACTGAAAATCTGAAAGAAGGCATAGCAAGATGCTAAAACTCTGGTATCAATACTAATATTTTTATCAGGAGCAGAGACTATTAATTCAACAGTGAAAACTGAAGGCACTTTTAACATAAGGCTTAAATACAGCAGGCTGAAAATGTCACATCTGCTGCTATATCCAAGATTTTCATGAGTTTGAATCAGACCCTTTACCATGAGATAGTCTCCCTGCTCCTGCTCCCACTTCTTTCTACAATTCCCTCTCCCTTTTGTAAAAAGCTGCTCAACATATTCCCCACTATTCCAGCCATAAGGAGCTTAAAACAAAGGATGAAAGTAACACTAGGATATTTCAGAGAACTCTCTCACTTGCCTATAGGCCTCTGTTCACATGGGAAGAATAGCAGAAGGGTGGAAGAGGAGGCTGCACAGCTGACAGAATTGCAGGGGCGTGTAAGGGCACTTTCCCACTCAGTGGAGTGACATCAAAGGATGGTTTGCCAGGGAGAGCCTCTCAGCTGTACAAATGTACCAATACAGAATACATCCACCATAGAAACCTGTAAGGCAGCAGGCTTCTAAGCAGGGCAAGTCTGAATCAATGAAGATTTAACCCTATCCATGTAGCCATGCCACCCGTAAGAGCGAATTATCCATATCAGGAAGACCAAAGGAAGCTTCTGCCACAGCTGAAATCCTAACAATTAAAAAATACTACATAACATTCAACTCCTGCCTGTGAGGGTAAAAACTATCAAAATACTTCAGATTTTTCTTTCAAAACTAAGAAATTAAGTTTCCTGAGTGACAAAAAGCCATTACTCTACATTCAAGTTCAATAAGCACACATCATAGGGTATAGTAAAAATTGAATCCAAAACAAAGTAAAAACTAAATACAGGTTATAGTAAACAGAACTAGAAAGCAGGCACATTAAATTACATTACATAAATTATAGAGGTCAAAGACATAAGGGAAAACCATTGTGTTGCCAATAACCATATTTCCATACAACCATAACGATCAATTACTAAAATACAAAAAGAATTTATAAAAGCAGTCTGATATCAAAACCAGCCAAAATAATGTAAATGCTTATTTTGGTATTTTACTAATAAGGAGATAAAACAAATAAATGCAGTAAATCATTATTCTTTGATTTTTAAGAAGATTAAAGAAATTAATACAGTAAATCATATATTATACAAATGTAGGCTTTATTCGGAATGTCCATGATTTAGCAGTTTTCTCAATATACAACATTTAAGAGCTTGTTTTCACTCAGCAGTGGACATTGCCCTGCAAGGCAAGAGAAGAGATGTAGTGAGTGTTCTCTTTTTTTCATGGCTGCTCTCCTGGGGGCACCCTGACTGTGTCCCAGAGAGCTGGGCCTTGCTGCTGCCTCACTGCTGTTTTCTCCTGAGCCAGTAACCATTTCTTGTTGGCTTTCTCTCTGTTCAGGTGTCTCTGGGCAGGTTGGCCCTTGGGCAGCCCTTCCATGGGGTTGGAGTTTGTGAATTGTATTACTTGGTGGGCAGTGGAGAATTGGTGTTCTCTTTTACTTTTGTGTGTATGTGTAAATTGCTTTTTGGTTTTAATTTCTTCTTTTCTGTGTAAATCTATAAACTATCCTCCCTTAGAATTGCATACACTCTGTTTTTAGGGGTGTTCTCCTTTCCTTCTCCCCTGGAAAGGAAGGGTTCCTGTTGACTAAGGGAACAAGTGGCATTGTGCCAAGGCCCAAACAACAGCAGTGTGGGAACATGACCATGTCCCACAGAGTGTTTGGAGGATTGGGTGGTTTTTGCAGCAGCAGGGCTGAGCTCTGGGCCTGGCCCGGGCATCCCTGAGCTGCGCACAGGTCCCTGTAGGTGTCTGACTGCATTCCGTGGCTGACAAGCTGCTCTAGATCAGCAGCCTGGTTTGCTGGCAGTGTCCTCAACAAGGAGAAGGGTTTATGGGACAAGTTTCAAGGAAGCCTTTCTATGCCTGATTGGAGAATTGGAAAGCTGTGCTGAATCTTCCTTGTAGCCCTGGAAAAGCCAGTAGAGTTTTTCAAGCACAGAGCTGAGAAGGAGCAAACTAGACAGAGAAATGGATGTAGCTGGTGAGTTTAGGAAACTCACTCAACACCAAAATTGGTCAATGTTGATCAGAATTCCTTTCATTCCCAGCCCTGGAGAAACACTGGGCATAACCCTCCATAAAGGCCTCCAATGGAATTGCAAAAGGAAACCCCTTATATTTTCAAAGGTTATTACACATTCATGAAAAATCCCACCTTTCCCTTCCTCCTTCCTATATAAGACCTTTACTTCTCATCCATAAAAATCCATCATATCATGCATAATTTTTGTCTTGGATGAATCGCTTCCCGGCCTTGAATGTTGAATGCTCGTTGGTTACTTGTGAGTTAGAAGAAAGGCATACTTTCTACTTGCAAAAGTTTTGTTCTTTTCCCATCGGTCTTTACTTTCAAAGCCACATCCCTTATCGAAAAGTTAAAAAACTCACAGCAAGTTAAAAAAAATTCCAAGCTTCTTACATTGAAACTACAAAGGATTTTAACCTAAATCAGTTCTACATGGGTTCTTAATTAGCTATTTTCGAGGTGTGTGTTTATTAAAAACTTGAGAAATTAAAAGCTTAGAGGAAAACCAGCTCCATATTAATAACTCCAGGTTTAATAGGGAATGTCAATGATTTAGCCGCATTTTTAATTAACAACATTGAACAGCTGGTTTTCACTCAGCATTGGACATTACCCTGCAAGGCAAGAGAGGATATGGAGCAAGGGCTGCAGACACAGTGGATTCAGAAAACCCTAGGAGAGATGGCATGGCTGAGCCTGCAGAAGAGCTGGCCAGGAGGAAGCCTCAGTGCTAGCAGGCAAGACATCAAGGGGCCCCAAGAAACGGTGGAAACAGAGTGTTGAGTAGGACTGCAGGGAGAGCACGAGGGGCATGGCTTGGACATGGAGGAGGTGGATGCAGGTTTGATTTGCTTTGGGAAGGTGTTGGTTTGCACTCAGGGTGGTGAGGCCCTGGCAGGGGCTGTGCAGAGAGGCTGTGGATCACCACCCCTGGCAACATTCAAGGCCAGCTTGCACTTGAGCATCCAGGTCTGCTGGAAGCTTGGTCTGATTGGAACACCATGATTTTTAAAGGCCCTGCCAAAGCAAAAAGCACTCCAGGATACCATTATTCCCTCATCCCCATGGCCCACTGTGAAGTGGCCCCACAGCTCCTGTGACATGCCAGCTCCCAGAGCTGTGTCCGTGTTCCATGGGGCAGTGCCAGTGCCCGGCAATGAGCACAAGGCAGCCATTCGCTGCTGCCAGCGCGCCCTGCTTGATGAGGAGATGGATATCGATCTGCCAGAGGAGGAAGAGATGGAAGTGGAGGAGGAATGCAATAGAGAGCAACCAATGATCCTGGGATGAGGACACGACCAGCAGCAGCACAGGCAGGTGCTCCCCATCCCTGCCCCAGGCTCAGTGCATAAGCTGGTGCCAGGTTGGCCCCTGGGTGTCCCCGCTCAGGGACACAGTGGCCGTGCCCTGTATTGTGGCACCACAACTCCCACCCATGCCTTTCCTGCCCTGCTTTGGGCCACAAAAGCCCCATGCCACCACCGGGGCCCAGCTCCCGTGCCCAGCCGGGGTCAGACCTGGCCGCACAGTTCCACTGTGCCCAGCGTGTGCCCGCCTGGGGGCACATGGCAGACCCAGCAGGACCCCACTGCACTGACCGTGCCCTGTCTTTCCTTCCAGGGCTGACGGACGCTCGGCCATGCCGCTGGTGCTTTGTACATATGTTGAAGAAGTTGAGGTTTTTTTGTATATATGTTCTATATCGTTCATGTTTTTCAGAAGATGTTGTTTTTAAGAAGATGGTTGTACTATTGAGAAGTTCCCTTTTATTATAAAGAAGATTTGGGGTTTTTTTTGCAAGTTCGCTGTTTTCATAGAATACTTTCATTGATAAGAAAATTATTCTTAGGAAGACATAAGTTGTTAAGATAGATTTTCTTTAGGTGGATAGTTGTTTTTATTAAGAAGATACTTCTTTTTATTAAGTAACAAGACTGTTCTTGTTACTAAGAAGATGATTGTTGTTACGAAGAAGACATTTTTAAAATGACGATTCTTGTTTTCATAAAGAAGAATGCCCATTTTACTAAGAAAATATTTCTAAAGTCTATAAAGTCTTTCCATTTGTCATAGCTGTTGTGTGGTTGTCCTTCTGTGCATCCATTTCCCAGGCTCCTGTGGTCACACAGGCCCTTCCAATGAGCACTGGCAGCCCAGGCAGGCCTGGGGAAGGTGCCAGCACTGGGTACTGCTGGTGTCCCTGGGCTGGGGCAGATCAGTGTTCCCAAGGGCAAAGCTCTGGCCAGCACGGAGGGGGCTCTGCCAGGAGTGGCCCCTGCGCTGCCCCCAGAGCAGGCAGCAAACCTCCTGCTGCCCTTGCTGCTGCAGCCAAAGGCACTGCTGGGCCCAGAGCAGGGCTCAGCCCATAGGGCTGCAAAATCCCTATGCATGGCCCAAAGGCCATGGCTGCCTTGGGAATGGCTGGGCATGGCACCTGGGGTGAAGCTTTACGAGCTGCAGGGACTGATGTTGAAGGCTTTGGGGCTCCAAGCTCTCTGTGTTTTGCTTGCCATTCTCCTGGCACTGCCCTGGGCCGTGGCAGAGCCCAAAGGCAGGCGAGGTCATCCCTGCCCTGCCCAGGTTGCTGCTGCTGGCAGCGGGCGCTGTCCCATGTCCCATGTCCCCACTCAGGGTGACCGTGGGGTGGGCAGCGCAGGCTGTGGTGGGCAGGGTCGGGGTCATGGGGCTGAGGATGCTGGTGCCAGGGTACCATGGGCCGCGTGGGTGCAGGTGCCTGAGGGTGGGTACAGGGGCAGGGAGCCCTGATGGCTGCAGAGAGTGCTGGGAGATGCCATGCTGGGAGAGGCAAGGCTGTGGCATCCCGGGGCTGTGGCTGCACAGATAGGAGTTGGAGAGTGTCAGGACACTCATGAACCTCAGCCCGTACTGCTCCTTAGTCAGAAAGAAAGGAAAGAAACATTAGGAAGGTTGAACTCATTGGAAAACCAATCTTTCTTTCTGGATGAAGATCTTTGGGGGAAACAAAGTAATGCAGGAGCCCCCAGATGCATTGCAACGAGCAAAGGATAGGAAGAGGAAATGCCGGCTGTCCCTAGCTGTGGCAGCCCTGTGTTTGCTGACAGGCCAGGACTGGGCACAGCAGCTGCCAGGAGTGGCCCCTGCGCTGCTGCCCCCAGAGCAGGCAGCAAACCTTCTGCTGCCCTTGCTGCTGCAGCCAAAGGCAATGCTGGGCCCAGAGCAGGGCTCAGCCCATAGGGCTGCAAAATCCCTATGCATGGCCCAAAGTCTGTGGCTGCCTTGGGAATGGCTGGGCATGGCACCCGGGGAGAAGCTTTACGAGCTGCAGGGACTGTTGTTGAAGGCTTTGGGGCTCCAAGATCTCTGTGTTTTGCTTGCCATTCTCCTGGCACTGCCCTGGGCCGTGGCAGAGCCCAAAGGCAGGCGAGGTCATCCCTGTGTCGGAGGAGACCAAGTAGATGAGGACTTTATTAAATGGCAAAAATATTATAAGCGCTGGGTAGATGAGGACGCAGAGATCCAAGAACCTGGAGAACCCCTGAAGCGGCTGAATCAGGACTATGGGGATGTTTCCCCAGTTTAGTTGTTATGTACTCCAAGATGGCTACCCTAGTCGTTTTCCCTTAGTCATCCCTGTCCAGGTTTCTCCTTCCCACAGACCCTTAGGGCATTTTCCCGCCAACCTTCTCCTGATTGGCCCCTGTTTGGTGCAGTGCACCATATTCCTTATAAGGTTATGTTTAAACCCAGTTCTCCCATTGGTTCTTCCTTTGTTCCTCCCCTTAATTTGCATGCTGCCCAATGGGGTGTGTTGCTCCTCCCTTTCTCCTCCCCTTACTCCGTCCCTGTTCTAGAAAGTCCCATGTTACCCTATATAAGTCTGGGCACACCAATAAACTTCGCTTCTCTTCGTGGACTCTCGACTCGTGTGGACCTCTTCCTTTGGGGAATCATCGCCGGGTTGGGAGCGGGAGGAGCCTCCCCTGAGCTTCGAAGGAGCTTGTCCCTCGAGAACATATCCTATTGCTCTTCGAGCCCTGCTCCTAGGAGTGCCGCTCCTATTCACCATATCGGTGGACAACAATAATCCACCGATATCCCTGCCCTGCCCGGATTGCTGCTGCTGGCAGCGGGCGCTGTCCCATGTCCCCACTCAGGGTGACCGTGGGGTGGGCAGCGCAGGCTGTGCTGGGCAGGGTCGGGGGCTTGGGGCTGAGGGTGCTGGTGCCAGGGTGCCATGGGCCGTGTGGGTGCAGGTGCCTGGGGGTGGGTGCAGGGAGCTGGAGCCTTGATGGCTGCAGAGAGTGCTGGGAGATGCCATGCTGGGAGAGGCAGGGCTTGTTTAATTCCAATAGACTATAATTTGAATGACAGTATTGGTCTGATATAGCAGAACTCAAGTGTTGGAAGACTTAGTTTTTAATCACATGTAACAGTTCGTTTTGAATACATGCCTGGAATAAAGATAAAGATACACAATAACAGTTATAAGGTTTTTTTGTTATGATAGTAGTTCATTGAAGTAAAACAAGAGTAAATTTCTTAATATTTTTAAGACAGGTTAGCAAAGAGAGACTATAAGAACCAAAATTCTTAATACTCATACAGGATACAAAAGGATACTGTATTGTTGAGATATAGTTGATGCTGCAGCAGTTACTTCCTGATGCTTCCTCGAGCAGACAGGCCAGGACTACCAGGATCGGCAGAAGCTGGACAGCATCCAAGCTTAGCGGGCATCCCCGCGGAGCTAACACGGGCTCACTGGAAGGATAGGTGTTGCTCAGGTCCCCCACTTCTGGTGTCCTTATTTATTGGCTACTCATTACACTATATAGGGCCAGTACGCAGTATAATGTGATGCCTGGGAGGCAGCCAAACGCTGCCTATTAATTACATAAGTAGCAACAGTTTGCGCATGCTCGTCTCTTGGGTAGTGGTCGTAAGAACCCTGCCCACCTATTCTTCCTCCCATCATTACCTTCCTCACCCCCCTGTACTGACCTTCATCACTGTGTTCTCATGCATGCAGCCAAGTCAGAGAGGAACACGGCCTTGATAATGGAGAACATCTAGCTTTATACAGTTACTTTGTATACTACTTTGCTTAGTTTCTCAGCATGTACTTTTGTACTTTTTCACCCCTCTATGCTCCATTGATCATCTAAATTAAAAGTACCCCCCTTACATCACATGATCATGATAAAGACACTATGCAATGCTAGGAAGCAGTGCAGTGTTTTTAAATCGATTAAAAACTAGCTGGTAGATCTTAAAACGCATTCTGCTGGTAGTAGGTATGAATAAAATTCATGCTTGTAGCAGAGTAGTAGAGAGAAGACTCTCGGTCAGGCACAAGAAGTATGGCACTGATAATGAGAATTACTATGATTAGGGTTTTTGGTAATATAGAATCGAAATATTGACAATGCAGTATATGACCGAAGGGGGTCTAAAGGGTTCAGCAGGTTCAGCAACAAACATACAGGTTTGCAGTCTCTGGCCTCACAGAATGTAGAATTCCAAAGCAATAAAGCACCTATGGAGCTACTTTAGATTTTATCTCCATATGTGACTGGATCTTCGTGCTTTTACTTACCCATCCAAAAGTAAGTGTTCCCTGCTTTCAGGCTGGATATACCCTGCAGGCATCCCCACTGGAAGCTCCCTGAAACCTCCAAAGACAGTTTTCCGTGTTAGCCCACTCTCCAGCAGTATATTATACCATTTTGTAGGCCTGTGTGTACCAAAGTCAATTGCAATAATCACAGCTCCCCCATTCCTCCTGCAACTTCCACTTGGTCTTCTTGTCTTAGGATAAATCCCATTTCCCATCACCGACAACTGCAAGAGGGGATCAGGTGGAGACGTGACTATCTTTGGTTGTTGCCAAAACATTTCATTATGAACAAATGAAAATATTTGTATTACATAGTTTAACAAGGGTTAAAAATAGATCTGCTGCTCAACACTCTCTCCCTGTAAATATAAAAATCACAACTGGATGTTTGCTATGTCAGTATTAGCAGAAAGGAAATGACAGCATTACATTGATACAGCTCACCTGGTAAGCTCCATTAAAATAAATCATGTTAGCTCTGCTGAATACCTTCAAAGCTAAAATAGAGGTCTTCTGAATCGTATTCATCTGAAGAAACTCAAGCAGAGAAACAGCTCATCGTAAGTGCCCAATGTGTTTCTGTAACCAGGGGAAAAAAAAAAACAAAAAACAAGTGTGATCTTCAGATACATAAACAATAGATTAGTGACTAGTAGTTGGGGTGGTGGAGTCATTTACTTTTGCGTGAAGCACCAACAGGGAGGATACCTGAAGTTGCGTAAATACTGATGTCCACATTTTAAAAACAATGCTAGAACCCACAGAGGATCCAGAGAAACCAAGTTGCCCAAACCCAAGGGTCTAAACAAAGCAGCGAATAGAAGACAACAAATTCCGAATGTTTAATTAATTAAAAACAAATGTGGTAAAGGCTCCAGGGCAGTGCAAAAATTCCCTCAGAGAGAAAACAAGATGAATATCTAAACGGTTCTTTATTTTACTCAGTGAAAACGTGTGAAAAAGTAACAGCTATTTCTAGATTTCATTACAGTCAAAACCATCCAGTAAAAACAGGAAGTAATCTATGGTAATCTTGAAAACAAAAACCCCAAACAGTAACAAAACCCCACAAACAACAAAACAAGAAAAAACCCAAAACACTTCACTTATCACACTAGCGAAATATTTATTCATCAATAGAAGTATACAAATAGGAAGGAATCCACAATCTTACAGAAAAATCTATCTATGAATAGTTTGAAAGAAATTTTCAGGAACCTCTGTTCCATTTTTTCATACTGGTTTTATCATAACTGATAGATTTTCTTATTCAGAGGATACTTAAGCAACGTAAAACATAAATCAGAAGCAAATATGCAGTTCTTTACAGTTTTTTGAAAACTAAATATCAAACAACCAATGCGTGCTACTGGCTGCATTGGAAGGCACATAGCATATTTCTATTATGAATACACGTTACATTCAAGTAGCATTAATTTTAAAAGTAATTGATTCCTGTTGAGTGACCAAAGGGAAATAGCAAATATGCGAAGTATAAAATAGGGAAAATACAGTCTCAGTTCAATGATAATGTTTCATTTATTCTCATTAAAACCATAAGAATACTAAATTAAAGAATTAAATGTTGTGGTCATTTTTGACCCATGTTTCGAGTTGGAGCTTTGCTACCTAAAACCAGTTTCTGCTAGTTTTGAGGATCAGTGGTTGGACTCAATGATCTTACTGTCTCTTTTCCAACCCAAATGATTTCATCCTTAGAGCTAAATGTGTACATGCAAACATTTCCACTGGAGAATAGACCACACAGTGCCTGTAGGTTTAGCATTATTTGTCACATACTTCTGGTGTTCTTAAGTAGTTCCTCTTACTGCTTTTTACAGTTAAAGCTTAATAACTTTATTTGGTCTCCACTGGAGTGCAGATTTACCTTGATATTATTATTTCCTACAATTTTACTACCATTTCCAAGTAATTAGCAGGGAAACAAAGACAGACAAAGGCTGTACATTTAATTCTGAGTGAATCTCTACATGAGTCATAACTTATCATGTCACTCAAGCAATTAAAATATTGGATACTTGACAGTAGCAATCTAAATGCAAATCTAGACCTGTGGTCCAAAATTATATAGTGACTTACAAAAACAGTGGTGGCACATGACATGTAGGTAGTTTCGAGATGGAAAGAATATCTTTGGGAATTTTTTAATTAAAAATCACTAGCAAGTTATACTAGCCCTCCCTTTAAAATTCCTTTCTATTAATTTCTTAAGATCTTTTGAATATTCCTATGTGTATGCTTAACTTCCTAGCTCTGATCAGGCCATATAAGACATAACATGACCAAGGGGAATGTGGTACAGATCCATGCTTTTGCTGTTGGAATGCCATGGAGTGATTAACACTGACCCTGTTCCTCATTAAGAATGCACTATTAGGATATGCAAAGTAACTTAGGCGGGGATGGAGAAAGGCTGTATCCCTATTATCATTCATGGCAGCTCCAGTCTTGTTCATCAGGTTTGGAATATACTCTTTTGTTATTGATGGGAAAATGTCAGTAGTTACAAATGGTTACACACGGGTGTAGCAGGGTCAAAGCAAACTCCAGTACTTTCTTTCGCCCTCTAAGGCAGAGTGCTGCTTCAGCAGTTCTTTTTTGACCTGATGGCACACCTCTTTAGACAAAAGAAATAGTGAAATTCCCTGTCCTGATCTTTTCTGCAGCCTCACCACCCAAAGATTCAAGAAAACCTTCAAAAGGATATGCCATTAGTGGTGTATGATGGGACAATCCTTAGACACTGCTGCAGACATCGCTGCATATGAAGTCTGCCATCAAACTCCTCTCCGGGTCCACACACCACCCAGAAGGGTCTCATAAAACAGTCTTTCAACAGCATCAATAGGGTCTCAGTCATCAGTTTCCCAGCTATGGACAACTACAGTTGTTTCACTTCTATTACTGAAAGCTTTCTTTAAAAAGCAAAACAAAACTGTTTGGTACCGCAGTTATTCCTTGCCAGATGTGGCACGACCCCTCTTAATAGATGAAATCCTCATTCGCAAAGTTAATATTAATTTTCTTCAATTTGAGATCCCATAAGAAAACTCAGGGTTTATGGGAAATTAATTCCATTTTATAATCTTGAAGAGTGCTCTTTCTGGAAATACAGCTGGTGGAAGATTCATTCTACTTGCATTTGGCATCCCCAGAAAGACATAAAATCATTCTGGAACTTCAACTAGTATTTCTCACATCTGTCATGTAATGACAGTCCAAGCTTGTCTTTGTTGGACACAGGCTTTTATGTGAGGCTGTATCCAAGCCTTCAATGCAGCTATGTTAATCAGCACAAGCTGTGCATCTGACCCATGATAAAAATAAATGGCTTATTTCTGAGCAGGCTTTGATTGGGAAGATGCTATAAAAGAAGAAATTGAGCCTTCCAGGAGAAACCACACCTAGAACACTCAACAAGGAAAATGTTATGTGGGTCTAAATGCCAAGAAAATACCTCTGGTTAGGTTAGAAATAGTCTCTTGACTTGTAAGAAACTTTGGGTTGAGGAAATTCTAATTACGCTTGGCATCTGCTGCAATACTTTAACGAATGCAGAGTAAGAAAGCCTGAAATTAGCTTCTACTAGCTGGGCCCAACTTCCTGCTGGAAGGAAATTCTGTTTAAATGTTAGTACTGTTCCATGCTTCTCTGCAAAGGGCGGTGTTCAGACCCCCCTGATAAGGCCAGCTTGTTATTTTATGCTTACTGACAGCATGTACCTGAGAATATCCATATTCTTTCAGGCAAACCTTCTCTTACAACACAGAAAATCCATGTTCTTGACAGAATGTCTACGCAAAAGGTACTGCTTTTCTTATTGATGCTATTTGGCTAGAGAGTACCTAGACAGCCTTATTAATACTTTCATTTTAATTGATCCACCTCTCATTCACAATTGGACACTGATTTAGGTACCAATATATGTATGTGTATAGATTAAAAAAATATATATATTTACCTTTAAAATTGCCTGAGTCACAAGAACACACTGTACCTTGACAGTGCCTGGAAATGTGGCTCCAGTTAAGCTTCTGTGGCTGTGAATGTCACACTTAATAGAGCCACACAATCCTTAGCTCTTAGGTTTATGTCCTCAGACTCAAGTCATCCAGTTCGCAAAACTAAAGCCATAAAAAAATTTTTCTTTGTAAATGCCAAACACATTTCTAGCCACTTTGGGTGTTCAGAAAAGTCTGGAAACATTGTATAACACAGCTCAAAAACAAAAGGAAAAAATGCATTATTTAAAATTACTTTAATCGTTATGGGAACCAGACTTGCAAACGCATTTGTCTTTAGCAAACATGCAATCGTTTTTTATTACATATTTAGCTTAACCTTGGACCTGTCCGTTTTTGTAAGGAATGCTGTACTTGGTGTAATCAAAAACTTCCTTCTAATGCTGAGTTAGGAAAAATCCACAGTAGGTTTAATTTACTAGTTAGACTAGAAAGTCTATTTCCTCAGCACCCAAACAGCTGCTTCCAGTCTTTTACAGTGAAAATGACTTTAGCAGGGGAAGTTGAAATACCTACAGGGCTTAATAGACCGTTTCTCTCGTGAAAAACATACACCAACATGGGCTGCACGGCTGTACCTCGGCAGCCTAGTCCGGAGGCGACAGGTGAGGGGTAAAGAGAAGCTGCCTGGGACCTTCTGAGGGCGCAGCAGTGCAGGACTGAAAAGGTACAGAATGTGCGGGAGCTGCAAACACCAACAAGCAAAAACGGGGTCTCAGAAAGGTCGTCTGACTGGCCCAAATAAAATACATGGCGGCTTCGTACCCGAGCAGCCACCGTGCCTTCAGAAAAAGGATCAGCAAGAGCGATGTTAGTAAAAAGAAAACCCCACGGCAGGCCTGGCACACGGGCGGCTCTGGGGGAACGGGAGGTGGAAGCGCTTCCCCGCCCGGCAGCGCCGGGCCGCGGGACCGAGAGTGGCCCAGCGACGGCGCTCGCTGCGGCAGGGCCGGGTCGGGCGGCGGGGCCGGGTCGTCGGCGGGGCCGGGTCGGGTGGCGGGGCCGGGTCGGGTGGCGGGGCCGGGCTCTGGCAGGAGGGCCGGGCTCGTGCCCCCGCACGTCAGCCCCTGCGGGCCGCACGGCCGGGCCTGGCGGCGCCTCCCGCGCCCTCAGAGGGCGGCGCGGCCGGGTCGGCCCGGGACTGCAGACGTGGCGGAGACGCGGCCATTGCGGGCCGGGCCGGGCCGGGCCGTGCGGGGCGGGGGCAGCAGGACCGTGCAGGTCCGCGGGTCGCGCCGTGCGGGAGCAGAGCAGGGCGGAGTAGGGTCGTAGCAAGGCCGTTCAAGGCGGGCTGGGCGGGGCGCGGCGGGGCTAGCAGGGCCGGGTAAGGGCCAGGGCCAGGGGCGGGGGCAGCAGGGCCGCGGAGCGGGGCGCTGCCGCGCCCCGCCTTCCCTTTACCCTCCCCTGCTCGGGCGGCGAAGCCGGCGAACGCTGCGGAGGAGGTGGAGGGCGCCGCGGCTGTGGTGCCAGTGTCAGGGCCGGGCCGCCCGCGGAGCATGGCCGGCAGGGCCCCAGGCACCGTCCCGCTCGCGCCCGCCGTGGCGCAGCCGGCCTCCGGCGGCCACCTGTGTCCCCTAGGCAGCGCGGAGAGCGACGGCCCGGAGGAGGAGGGCGAGTTGTCGGAGCTGCGGCCGCGGGGCAGGGAGAAGGTCCGGCGCAGCGCTTCGAGGGACAGGCTGGATGACATCGTGCTGCTGACGAAGGACATCGGCGAGGGGGACACGCTGAACGCCATCGCGCTGCAGTTCTGCTGCTCGGTAAGGGCCGGGCCCGGCCGAGGGCGCCGCGGCCCCAGCAGGGGAAAATGACGTCAAAGTGCCCGTGTGGCAGCTCCCAGTATGGGGGCTTCTCCCTCTAAAGCTCATGGAAACGCAAGGAACAAGTGCGTGGCTTTGCTTGTGACGCTGTCTCTGAGACTATAGGTTACAGTCAAAGGTCGGCGCTCCCAGTGCCATCCCCGCTGTCAGACTGATGAGTGGGTCTGTTGCTGAACCATCGTAAGGGTTTGTGTGGAGCCCTAATTCCATTAAAGTGCGGGGGAAACTGTAGGCTTTTTGAACTCTGCTGAATTGTCTAAATATTTTAAGCCTGAAGATGTTGTGCCGTTGGGAGCCTTCTGCCCCTGTGCACTCTTTTTGGTGCTCACTCCTTCTAGCTCGGTTCTTACCTTAGTCTGGCGCATGTTCTGCCTACCCAGCAATTTTGGCTGCTCACCTACTAATTAAGGCAGTGCCGTCTATCATGGTTCATATTTCCAGTTTTAACATGAAATGAGCTGCGTGTGCTGGTGGGACTGACTGCTATGTGCGCAGATGCCAAAAGGTCAAATTCAAAAGCCATATTTGGATTTTGCTATCATCTAATTCTTCGAGCGGAAACAGAATTGGGGGCCTCCTGTTGTTAGCTTGAGTACTAAAGTCTTAACATAACTGTTGCCTAATCATGACAGACCTTAGCCTCATTAACCAATTCTGGGCCTCACAGCCCTCTGCAGTTGGGTATTTTGAGCAGGTTTCCTAGATCAGGCCTCAATAAGAGAGGAAAGATAACAGAGTCACGATGTTTCTTGGAAATTCAAGAGAATGTGGAAGAGCAATCCTAGGGTTTTAGGCAGAAAATACAACTTCCAATGTGGTGGAATCACTAACCACTGCATTTGGCAGACAGTGTGGGGCATGTAACAAATGTACTATCATAAAAACTGCAATACTTTTTCATGTTTCAAAGTTGATGTGAACTTGTGTACAGTGCATCTTAAAATGGGTGTAATTCCTGTGTGTATCACAGGTGTTGCCGAAGAGCACTGATTTGGAAGGACTTCATTATGGTGGAGTTAGTGGCTGTGCCTTCTGTGTTGAGGGAGTTACTGTGTCAGAATGAAGCCAATGATTATCCAAAGGCACCTTGCAGAGTAGGGATTAGATTTAAAATCTGAATTTATTGAGAGCAAAATGAGATTCATTTTTGAGCAAGAGTAGGGAAAGGGGAGGGCTGACTTGGGTAGCATGGAAGACAGTTCTAAGTAATAGTTCGTTTCTTCTTAGCTCCCAGAAGCAGCAAAAAGCACAGCTGTGTCTAGATAAATTGGAAGCTCATAATTTGTAATATTCCTTACTCAGAAGTTTTCAATTTAATTAGGAACTCAGTAATTTACATAATTTGAAAACACGGAGGTAAAGTCTCATTGATTTCACAGGCATAGTTGGCAGCTGATGGATGAACACATTAGGTAAATATGTATGTGTGAAGTGATTTTCAGTCTTCTTGTCTGAAGAGGTTGGTTACCTCATAATTAATTTCCTTCTTACTGTCAGATTTGGTCTTTGACCTCTTCTCACTTCATACCGCTTGAACGGGTATCGGCTTAAAAAAACAAAAGTAAAGCCTTAGAAAAGACTTGTGTTTCTTAAGGATATAGTATTTGTTGAGAGAGTTTTGTTTCAATGGGGCTATGATGTTTTAACTGTTGTTTCTGTTTTTAGGTTGCAGATATCAAGAGAGTTAACAATCTTATCAACGATCAAGATTTCTTTGCCCTGAGGTCTGTCAAAATTCCAGTGAAAAAGTTCAGTATCCTGACTGAAACACACGTCTCTCCAAAAGGACGACCAGTCCCTCGGCCTGCTCTCTGTTCCCCGGAAGTACAGGAAACTTTACTTTCTGATAAATTCTCTGCTAATGAGACTGCTGGCAACTTCTTAAAAGAAGTGGATCGAGATATAGAAGAAATAGTGAAGTGTAATGATACAAAGAGAGAGAATCTTAATGAAGTTGTTTCTGCTTTAGCTGCCCAACAGATCTGTTTTGAAACTGATGGTAAAACTAAAAAAAGCAAGGATCCTTACTATGGAGCAGACTGGGGTATAGGATGGTGGACAGCGGTAGTGATAATGTTGATTATTGGCATAGTAACTCCAGTTTTTTATCTCCTGTATTATGAAGTTCTAGTAAAAGCAGATGTCAGTCACCATTCTGCAATGGAATCCTCACATTTGTTTGTTACAGCAGTATCACGTCAGAAACAAATAGAAAATGGAATAAATCCAGTGAATATTATAAATGTTGATAATCAAGGAGACTTTCAGCATTAACAATGGAAAACCCCAAACAACTGTTATTCATAGACACATAACATAGCCTTAGGCAAAGGGGAAGCCACAGAATGCAAAAAAGTACCTGGAAAGCAGAGGAAACCAGTACTGCTGTGTGATTTGCCCTCATGGGCAGTGTTCCACTATAGGGCTGTTTCTGGGGATCACCTAATCTCTGAATATGCCAGAGACAGGCAGTTTGCAAGATTGGGATATAAATTAAAGTGGTCTCTGAAGCTTTGCACTTTTTTCTATTTTGATAGACATATGTTTTTTAATTAATGATGAGGTGAAAAAATGTAGTTTGAACTAACACATGAGGAGCCTCACTGTGTTTTACAGCCCAGAAATGGGCATATGGGGATATCTAACTTTCAAACATCTGGAAGTATTTATAGAATTCATAGTACACTTGACATTTTAATATCAGGTTTACAGTTATCAGATAAACTGCTGTTCTCATAATTTCATCTTCCTTAAAGAATAAGATTTTTTAAAAAAACACAAATAATTGCCACTATGAAGTTCTTTTTTGCAAATGACTTTTATAGAGGCAGTAGCAAATACTTAAGCTGGAATCTTTAATTCTCGTGCCTGTGGTCAGCCTATTCTTTTATACTTTACAGTGTAGGCAGTAGGATAATTTGTTGTTTTCTTTGTGCATGATGGCTGTGTCTCAACACAGTGCAGTTCAGAGTCTTCCTGAAACTTCATATCCTTCTGTAATACCCTACTGAAAACTGGACTGCATTCTCATCTGGTCAGCTGTGTGTAGAATGAAAGAAGTGCAGAGGTGTGACACGTTGCTCTGACTGCTCCAGTAGTTTTTATTTTATGCTAATGAATTTGGTTTTTCCCCTCTAGTCAGTCCCAGTTCAGGACCAACTCATTCTTCAGACACTGTCATGTAGCTACTGGGTATGTTAGTGGTCTTCTGCCCATGAACCTCAAACACTTTGTCATGAAATCTGCTAGAAAACTTCAAATGATATTAATGCCTGCTAGCAAACTGCAGCAGTAAAAACAAGTTGCAGCTTCAGACTTCTTTACAAAGTAGTGTATTTATCAACCACTCTTTTCTTGAATGTTTCACTTGGAGTTTCATGATCAGCTTTGGTTTTCCCCTCTTTTTCTTCCCCATCTGAAAATGCTACAAGATAAAAACAGACCAACAACAAACAAAATAAAACACCACAACTCTGGACTCTTCCTACAGAAAGAAGGAGGTGCTTGTGTACTCAGCATATTTTTAAATAAAAACTGAGATGGTGCCTGTAATTTTTTGTTGTGTTTACCTTGTGTAGCAAGAATTCCATTGCCCTGCTCAAAATACTACTTATTACCAAAGCCCATGATAACTAATTTGATTAGGACTTACAAAGAGGGAAGTGGAAAAACAATCAGTATCCTTTAAACTACTATTGTAAGCTTTCCATTGAGTATCTTAGCTAAGTATATGTAGTATAAAAAATCTGGTAAAGTGAATGTTTCCTTCCTATTGAGGTATTCCAAAGGGCTTTATGAGGTTCTTAGAGTAAAGACTTAGGCTCCATCTATTCTTAGGGTGCCCCAAGAAGTGGGGCAGAGAGTCTTCACTAGCATGGCAAGTGTATGAACATGAATTGTCTAACTGGTGTCACACTGAAAGTGAGGGCAGGCCAAACCTTGAAGGAAAATGGTGTACAGTTAGGTAAGTGAACCTGTGGCTTTGATTCCTTTGTTCAAAGGGACAGCAGTGGAGATGGTGAGCCTCCTCATAGTCTCCACATCAGAAAAGGGATTACAAACAGGCATGAGTTTAATGGCTCACATAACCCTTGTTTTCATAGGTCTTTTAAAATAATAGTTATTTGCATGATGACAGTATGCCAGTAATAAACCCACAAACACTGAGGTACCAGTTCTAGGTAATGCTATATGAAAAAATGCATCCCCAAATACTTCATGGTGGCTAAAGTGATACAGCTTCTATGGTTAAAGCTTTAAAAGGACTTGCTTCAATCCAGATGGGAGAACTTTGGCACATGAAGACAAATGCTTTCTGTATGGGATGAAATTTAGTATATAACATGTCAGGTTTTTTGCTGAAAGCTTACTTAACTAGTTTGCTTTTACTCCCATCGTTCTGTTTCTGAAATCTTAACAGTTCTAATACTTTATTCTTCCATTTCTTACAAATTTGTCAAAGAACATTTAATTCACTGTTGTGATGATGCAACGTACCTGCACATACCTGAACTGATGGGTATTAAATTGTCATTGGTGCTGAGGTGAAATTAACTTCAGTTGTGGTTTGACTAGGTCAGGAGGGTCTCTGTTGATGTATGGATACAAAGTCTATGGTTAACTGATGCTTTTTGTTATGTGCTGGTGCAGATGAAGCGATACCTGCTGTATCCCAGAGTTCGGGCTTTTAATGGTGGAAGGCCTGTGGCTTACTGTCAGGGAGTTAAGGGTGATGGCCCTTGATTTATGTTGGGATAAGTAGTCATTGGAAGAACAAAAAGGGACAGCTGTTACATTCTAACCAAAAGCCTGGCTAATTTTTACAAATGTATTACATAGTGTGTTTTATCCAGCACATTTTAATTAGAGAGTTAACTTTATCAGAAGATGCACTAGGTCTCTTTGCAAGATTGTAGGACTCCTGGTCCTGGTAATCTGTAAAAGCGTCAACTGGCATGGCTTTCTGCTGGGATGCAGGGGTTTTTACTGATTTTTTCCAAAGTACAACATGACTGGCAATGCATCATCCCATGTTGGCCCTGAATAAACAAGGTAATTGCTCTGTAGGAAACTTAAATCTGATTTAAGTTAAAATCTGTAAAGTTATTCTTAACTGACTTGTTACAAGTAAAACACAAAAGAGCTGAGTTGTAAATCACCTTTTGGATTAATTGCAACACGTTGGTCAGGAAGTTGGTTTTAATGTTAAGTGCATATTGCACTGTTGGATCATATAAAATGTAACTGTTTTAAATCTGCTATCCTTTGGAGTATGTTGTCACAAATAGTCTTTGTATAACTTTTATAAAGGCTGAAAGTACAACTTTGTAAAATGCTTCTGAATGAGGATGAAAGTCTTAAATACTTCTGCTCTTCTGCTTTTAGAGGAACATAAGTAATACATGTAAAATAAAAATTTTTATTTTAGACAGCAGTGAAAATGGTGCATATAATATATATTTTAACTGTTCATACTGTGCATGTTTTATTACGGGAGGCCACTACTTGTATTTGTTTTGGCCAATTTTTATGTATGATATAAAATAAAAATCCTTGGCCAGCAAGTATTTTGTTGGCAGTAGATGCATATAGCATTTACATCTAGCATTCCATAACTGCAGCCTTAATCCTTTATCCTGTTCATGCCTTGTAAACTTGGAACTTTTCTGCATAAGTTTCTGAGAACTTGTTAATTCCCAGAAGTAGGTATGAAAAATTAAGGTAGGGATCAGTGAAGTTCTTAGATGGGGGTATGACTACACACATTGAAAGCAATGTTCTTCTGCTATGCTATAAATACAGGACTTGAATATATGCCTGCCCAAATCTGAAGTTTGCTGAAAACCAAAGAACAGTTTTACCATCATGGTCTTGCAGTAACTTCTAGGCAATCAGAAAATCAGGTTCTAAAATTGCTGCAAGTGTTTCACCTCTGGAGAAGCACAATCTCACTGCTTTCAGAAGTTCCTTGGCACAAAGCTGTGCCCTTGCAGAACTTGGCCTGTTCCTAAAAAATGGCCCCATTTGCTATTGTTAAACTCATCCTAGAGGGTCTAGCCTAAGACTTTGCAGTTCCCTCTGGAGAACAGAGATGACTACAGTTTACCTTTTAAAGGTCTCAAAACAATCTGATATTTTTGCTAGAGTAACATTTCTCAATAGTGCAGTAGGGGGACACTGGTCTCGCCCATTACCAGTGTGATGAGTGGTCCTCTAGAATTACTTCTGCTGTAGAATAAGGTATTGTACTTGTTCAGGCAAGCCACAGCTGGCAAACAAATGATAACTCGTGCAGTAATTCTTTTACAGTGTTAGTTTTGTAGTTACGTCTTTGACAAAAGCATCTATTTGCATTCCTTGTGTAGGAGTCAGGGAGTCTTACTATTCACCTTGCATGGGGTAAACAGGCAGCAGAAGCAGTTATAATTATGGCAAGTGAATTTAATTTCCAACATGCTTGCCTCACCTCACATCTTCTGTTTTGTGTATCGCATGGACGAAGCAGCCACACCCAACTGCTGACATGTGATGTTAAAAAGAAAACAGAAAACTACTTCCTATGCGGTGCAACAGAATGTTTATTAAACATTTTTAGTCAAAGAACACTTCAAAATAAAAGTGGTATACCTCTGAGGTGTGACCTGCATAGCATTTTAATTTTATTTCCTTTACATGCGATACATATTTTATCAGAACACTTAAAAGCTGCACCTTAAGGACCAAATTTTTACTGCATACAGAAGTTCACAGAATAATGCAGAACTGTTTGAAAGTCACCAGTCAGGTGAAGTATTGCTTGACAGACATGCAGGGAAAACTTCTGTAGTGTCCTTTGCTGGTAAAGACTTGGTTTTGTTTAAAACTTTTTATTAGACTCGATAACAGCACTAGTTACCTGGAACATAAGGCTTTAAGAAACATGAAAAAAATCCAACCACCAACAAAAAACAACCCTGATCAACAGTAATGTAGTAACACTGACCAATAGTATTTTAGACCATCAAAAGACAACAGGACACAAGGAATGCATTGTCACTATATTCTTCAAGTATCTAAGTAATAATTTTTCAACAATTTAGCTGTTGGTTCTTAAATAAAATTGATGTTTCCAAACATTCTGGTTTTGTTATTTTCAGCATTCTTCCCTTGTTTTTCTAACAAAAATCTCATGCATAAAAATACTTCACCACATTCTTATATTTTTTGGTTTTATTTTCCATTGATTTGATGGCTGTTTCTGTCTTGTTTGTTCTGTAGGAAAGTAAACAAATGCGTGAACAATTACATAAGACACCTATCATGTGCTATGTCACTTAATAGCTCTGTCAGGTAAAGTTTGCAACAGGCAGAGAAACTGAGGCAAAGAACTAAAATTTTCACTAATTGGTGTAAACCAGGATTCTATAATTTCTTAAATTCTGTCATATATTCTTTATAAATCAAAGTCTCCTTAACTGTGACCTGTGCTGGTTCATAAAGGTAATGTAATACATTTTACCAAAGTGCTAAAGGCAATGTGTTTTCTAACTATAGTAATGGCTATTCAAATTACTGTCATGTTGTTTGTCTATATTACTAAGGTTCTTTCAAGTCAGTTTATAGTAAAGTGCTTAGGGATCAACTATTTTTAGTCACCTGAACTCAGAAGGTACGTACGTTTCTTCGGAGAAGTCAGCTGCCAAATGTGAGCAGTTTATGTCCTTGAAGGCCATCTCTCTCTTTTTTTTTATTTGCTGCAGTCATCAAGAATTTAATTATTTCTTTCAAGATTTCACTGCTGAGGCATAGAACTGACTAGTGCAAATGCTTAGGCACAATTTCAAGTAAAATGCATACATTCTTTTTCTGTGCAGAGGCAACACAATGCCATATAGCTTACTCCATCACTAGGCATCCCAGAGGACCTTAAAAAGGCGCATGTCTGCAAAAGACTTGTCAAAAGAACTAAACAAAGAATCCCATATCCTGTTTTACAGCATAGTACAATTAAACTCCAACATGGTTTTGGAGAGTCTGCTTAAAACCCAACAGAACTAAAGCATTAGGTCTCTTGATACTCAGCCACCTCCAGAATTCAAGTAGGGTAAGGCTTGAGCAGTGTAGCACCTAGCAACCACAATTAGTATGTTGCTTCATCCATATTGTCATCACTGACAGCACCAAAGTCATCTCCATCTTCAAAATAGAAGAAATGTAGTCGTTTTCCTAAATGAATGGAAAAAAGAAAATCTGTGGAGAAGACAATTTATAAAATAAATACACTTTAAATTGCACTTGAGTGCTCAAATTTCAAAACAGTAGTAGTTTTTTTATTTTCTTGGGAAACAGAAAGGAAAATACTATAATGAAGTTCTGATATCCGTGAAAGAAGAGGCATCAATGTTTTAGTGATGAAAGAGTTGATTTTTATGTATTGATTGTGGCAGGACACATTCCTGTGTGCAAGAGCTGTTTTTTCAGAGCTCTTTGTGTTAATAAGCCTAAACCACCCATTTAAATTAACTACAACAAAATATAGTTCAACAAAGATCATGAATGTAATAATGCCTCCCACAACAATCTCCCTTGGCATCAGAAAAGGTGGGGACTTTGGCTGCCAGCCCACACACTACTCAACGGGTGAGATGTGACTTTGTACAACTAGGAAAACTAACATTATACCTCTTCTTGTTCCTCTTCATCATATTCCTCTGGTTCTTCTGCTTTATCATCGTCACTTTCTTTGTCTTTTGTTCTGTCTTTCTCATCTTCAGATTTCTCTTCTTCATCATCCTTCTTTTCCAACTCCTGTCACAAGGCAATCTCCTTTACAAGCTAATCTTGTGTTACAGCAACAGCAAATCCTCCATACTACCAAAATATTAATCTGCAGTTACCAGAAAGACAGCATAACAATGCTGTGCAAATGTTTTCTGTTGACATTTAAACCAATATGATGTGAAAGTACAAGAACTTCATAAGGACTAACTTGGTCAAGCATCAGCCATTTTCCCATTACCATCCAGTGTTAGCATACATGACAGGAGAAGGCCATGTCATACTTGATAATACCACATACTGTATGTAATAATGTAACTGCACCGAGCAACTGATGGATCACCACAAGAAAAAATACAAAGCTGTTCCATCTTTAAGGTTCCGATTCCCACGTGATGACTAATTGCCTGAGAAACAGAGGTCATTTCCTAAGTTTCCCTTTCTGTACGTTTCTTCCCTCTCAACTTACTAAATTGTTCAAGTTCCAACATCAGTAGGTTGGTGAACCAGCAATAGCCTTAAAAGCTCTGGGACCAGTTCCTCCTTTGGGAAGCTCCAATAGTAGCTCTGCTGTTTACATTAGGCTGTATCGCCACCCAGAGAAGAGCAACTGGTTGTTGAGTTCAGGTACAAACAGGAACAGAGAGGTGTTTTTGCCACAGCCAGGCTCTGTCCTTGCCCTAACCCTTGTGCCAACACACTACAGAACAGCTGACCATCAAACTAACAAGGCAAGGCCAGAGAAAAGCCTGTTTTTGTTATTCCATTGGTACCAAAGAACATACTAGGTTTTGTTTTCCTTTCAGCAATATCTACTGTACAATTAGAAAGAGTATGTAATATTCCTCCTACTTGTAGGCTCATTTTTTTTTGCCTTTTTTGGTTTTGTACCTAGTGAAATAAAATACATCACTGTTATTTTTTAAATAGGGAAAACACAAATTCTCCTGTTTTACTGAGTCTTAAGAGCTTACAATCTTGTGTACACCAGGGAATCCCATACTGTCTGTATTAAAATAACCTTACACTTTGAGGTACATCATTCATAGTGATGTAATTGCCTGATTTATGTAAGACATGCCTAGAAGGCCAGTCTAAAATTCAGTTTGAACAAGCAGATGTCCAAAGGTTTGGCTAAAGTATGACCGTTAGCTTCACAAAATACTTGTCACCTACATACTCATAATATGTTAAGAAATGAGAACAAAATCTCACTTGTAATTTTTCATCATCCTGATGTTGTAGTTTGGGATTATTATGTAAATTGTCTCCCCTGCCACTAACTGCCCATGCCAGCAGTTAACAAAAGAAGTAGTTAACTGCTGATCACTTGGATGGGGGCAGGTTTGTCTCTTTTGTTTTTGGGGACATCTTTCCATTCTTAGCTCGGCACTCGGGAGCGGTGGCTGCCGAGGAGGGAAGCTGCTCTGCTGGCACTGCTGGGGCTTCTGGCTGAGACGCTGTTTTCCTCCTCACCGCGGCTGTTTCTCCTGGTTCCTGCATCTGGGGTCCCGACCTCTGTTCCAGCCTCATCACCGCCTGCACCGTCACGGCCTGCCCGCCCCGGCTGGGGCAGTGACCCGGGAGAGAGAGGTGTGCAGCTGCTTTTGCAGGACATGTGGTGGTTCCCCACTTTCAGCTTTCTTTTTCCTTCATCTGGGACAAGACACACAGAGTTCATCTGGGAGCTCACCACTCGTCTGTCTCGCTGGAGAGGGACTGGAAACTACTGGGAACTCACTCCGCAGCCAGCCGGACTGTGACATTTGACACTGCTTAAGTATAACTTTCCTCCTGGAGGAAAACCTGCTGGGTTTTGTTGTTGTTTTTTTTTTCTTTCTCTTGTGATGTTGGGGAAGTGGTTTGCACTAGTCTGTTTATATATAGCAGTTAAGAACAGTTATCCTTCTTGTATTAAATTCCTTTTTTCCCTTAAATTTTATGAAGAGTGGCGTGATTATTGTGCAGAAGGCCCCCTCCCCCGCTTGTGGGTAAACATTTTGGGTTTTTTCCCCTCAAACCAAGACATATTTTTGGCGCCCAACGTTTGGGGCTTGTAAACAAAGAAGGAAAACTGCTCTTGTGGCACCATGTGGGTATTGAGTTTAGGGTTCATCAGGACCATCCTCTATAATATATTGGCTTTTGGTTGGTAAAAATTTATGCCAAAAGGAGTGGCAGGTTTAAGTCTTATCAACAAATCAATGAGTAGAACTCAAATAGCCGCAATTATTATTGAGTTCTTACTCTGGATTTATGGTGCTATGAATTCAATGCCTGTGGGTGTCATTTGGGTGGTGCTGTCAAGGCTGTTTTCCTGCCATAACCTAAGCTGCTACCCCTGGGGATTTAGTAATAATAGTACTGACCCTTGGGAAGGAACAAAGGGGAATCTTTTCTCCCAACCCTTCGTCCATTCCCCATTCAAGTCTGCTACAACGGCTTTTGAGATGTTTAAATTCTCCCTGGATGCCAGAGATATCTTGCACTTTATGGTTTTTCTGCAAGGTTGTATCCCTGCGGCCTACAGTATGTTTGAAGGTAGGGCCAGGGTTTTTCGAGAACGCATTCAGAAGCCTAGCCCAGTGAAGGGGGAAAAGGAAGAGAATAAAACTCCTGATGTCACAGTGAAGAGGGACAAGGAAGAGGGTAAAACCCCTGACGTTACAGTGAAGAGGGAGAAGGAAGAGGGTAAAACCCCTGACGGTACAGTGATGCAGGACGAGGCTAAAAAAGGGGAAGAGGGTAAAACCTCTGATGTTACAGTGATGCAGGACGAGGCTAAACCAGGGGGACAGTCCAAGCCTATGGAAGTAGCCCCTATCCAGAAAAGGAAATATAAGACCAAACCAGCCCATCCAGCGGATGATGAGCGGGCTGCTGCACCTTCACAGCAAGCAGACCCAGAGCCTGAGATCATCACTGAGTCATTGTTATTTGATAACCTCTGTGGTTTGCGGAAAGACATTGCTCGACACCCGGGTGAGCCCACCCTGACTTGGTTGATCCGAGTTTGGGACCTTATTGGTGAAACCTTACAACTGGATGGTGCTGAAGCCAGGTTTTTGGGGGCTCTGGCCCAGGATGTGGCTATTGAACAGGTGTTTGTGAGGGAATCAAAGCCCCTTTCACTCAGGGCACGACTTCTAATGAGTGTAAGAGAGAAGTTTGTTTATAGAGAAATCCTGCAGGAACATCACATTAAGAAGACTTGGAAGACGATGGAAGAAGGAATTTTACGTCTGAGGGAGATGGCAATGATGGAAGTGCTTTTTGGAAGGGGTGGGCAAACCAATAATGACCCTGACAAGGTCAGATGCACACCACATATGTGGTGGAACCTCTCACACTCGGGGCCAGCTGAATATACCGATTTCTTGGCATCCATGTACAGGGAAGAGAACCAAGAAACAGTGGGTGCTGTAGCAAATAAGCTGCAGATATATGAAGGCATGACCCACAGCCCAGTGCAGGCCTGTATTTCTGCTGTAGAGACATTGGTTGCAGAGGTAAAGAATGAGCAGAGGAAACTTAGAGAGGAGATTAGAGTGGAGATTAGAGACAGTCTCCAAGTGGCACCAGTGTGAATGAGAACCTCTGAAATCAGAGCCAGACGCCCCCCAACCAGAGGAAGTGGACAGACCTCACGAACTGAGATGTGGTACTTTTTGGCCAAACATGGAGAAGACATGGGACGGTGGGATGGGAAACCCACCCGTGCCCTTGCAGCCCGAGTACAAGAACTGAAGGGAGAATGGAAGAAGGTCAGTGAGAGTAAGTGCAGTCCCAGTTTCCCATGGGCAAGAATCTGACCCACAGGAGGGCACCTCCCAGGTGTACTCATTGAGAAAAGGTTCCGACTGTTACGACCAGGATCAGTGTTAGGGGGGCCCTGCCTCTAGCCAGGTGGAGGCACGGGACAATCGTGTCTATTGGACTGTGTGGATTCGATGGCCTGGTACATCAGACAAACAAAGGTATAAGGCTTTGGTTGATACCAGCGCTCAATGCACATTAATGCCATCAGGACATGTGGGCTCAGAAACTATTTCTATTTCTGGGGTGACAGGGGGATCTCAAGAGTTGACTGTGCTAGAAGCTGAAGTGAGCTTGACAGGGAGAGATTGGCAGAAACACCCTATTGTGACTGGTCCAGCCCCCCCATGTATCCTGGGCATTGACGACCTCAGGAATGGATATTTTAAGGACCCAAAGCGGCATAGATCGGCTTTTGGAATAGCCACTGTATAGACAGAAGGGATTGAACAATTGAACTCATTGCCAGGTCTCTCAGAAAGTCCTTCTGCTGTCGGACTGTTGAAAGTTGAGGAACAGCAGGTGCCAGTCGCCACCACAACAGTGCACCGTCGGCAATACCGAACTAACCGCAATGCTGTGATTCCCATCCACAAGATGATCCGTGAACTGGAAAGCCAAGGGGTGGTCAGCAAAACCCACTCACCCTTCAACAGCCCCATCTGGCCTGTGCATAAGTCTGATGGAGAATGGAGATTGACCGTGGACTATTGTGGCTTGAATGAAGTTACCCCACAGCTGAGTGCCGCTGTGCCGGACATGCTGGAGCTCCAGTATGAGCTGGAGTCCAAGGCAGCAAAGTGGTATGCCACTATTGACATTGCTAATGCATTCTTCTCCATTCCTCTGGCACCAGAGTGCAGGCCACACTTTGCTTTCACCTGGAGGGGCATGCAGTACACCTGGAACCAATTGCCCCAGGGGTGGAAACACAGTCCCACTATCTGTCATGGACTGATCCAGACTGCACTGGAGAAGGGTGAGACTCCAGAACACCTGCAATACATTGATGACATCATCGTGTGAGGGGACACAGCAGAAGAGGTTTTTCAGAAAGGAGAGAAAATCATCCAGATTTTTCTGGGAGCTGGCTTTGCCATCAAACGAAGTAAGGTTAAGGGACCAGCCCAAGAGATCCAGTTCCTGGGAGTGAAGTGGCAGGAATGGATGGCGTCAGATTCCAACAGAAGTCATCAATAAGATCACAGCAATGTCTCCACCTACCAGCAAAAAGGAAACACAAGCCTTTCTGGGTGCCATAGGGTTCTGGAGGATGCGTATCCCAGCATACAGTCAGATTGTAAGCCCTCTCTACTTGGTAACCCATAAGAAGAATGATTTCCACTGGGGCCCTGAGCAGCAACAAGCCTTTGACCAGATCAAGCATGAGATTGCTCAGGCTGTAGCCCTTGGACCAGTCAGGACAGGACCAGACATACAGAACATGCTCTACTCCGCCGCCGGGAATAATGGCCTGTCTTGGAGCCTTTGGCAAAAGGTGCCTGGTGAGACTCAAGGCCGACCACTTGGATTCTGGAGCCGAGGCTGCAGAGGATCTGAAGCCAACTACACCCCAACAGAGAAAGAGATCCTAGCCGCCTATGAAGGAGTTCAAGCTGCCTCAGAGGTGATTGGCACGGAAGCACAGCTCTTTCTGGCACCTCGACTACCAGTGTCGAAGTGGATGTTGTCAGGACAGGCTGCCTCTACACATCACGCCACTGATGCTACCTGGAGCAAGTGGATTGCCCTGATTACACAGCGTGCCCGTATAGGAAAATCAAATCGCCCTGGGATCCTGGAAATCATCACAAACTGGCCTGAAGGTGAAAATTTTGGTTTAGCAGATGAAGAGGAAGAGCAGGTGACACGTGGGGAAGAAGCTCCACCATACAATTAATTGCCAAAAGAGGAAATACGCTACGCCCTCTTCACCAATGGCTCCTGTCGCATTGTAGGGACTAATCGCAAATGGAAAGCAGCTGTATGGAGTCCCACACGACAAGTTGCAGAAGCTACTGAAGGAGAAGGTGGGTCGAGTCAGTTTGCAGAGCTTAAAGCCGTGCAGTTGGCCCTGGACATTGCTGAACAAGAGAAATAGCCAAAGCTTTACCTCTACACTGACTCATGGATGGTGGCCAATGCTCTCTGGGGATGGTTAGACCGATGGAAGAAAACCAGTTGGAAACGCAGAGGGAAACCCATTTGGGCTGCCGATATATGGCAAGACATTGCCACCTGAGTAGAGAAGCTGATTGTGAGAGTCCGCCACGTAGACGCACATGTGCCCAAAAATCGAGCCAATGAGGAACATTGCAACAACCAACAGGCAGACCGAGCTGCTCAAGTGAAAGTATCACAGACAGATCTGGACTGGCAGCACAAGGGAGAGCTGTTCTTGGCTCGATGGGCCCATGATGCCTCGGGCCATCAGGGCAGAGATGCCACTTATAAATGGGCACGAGACCGAGGGGTGGATTTAACCATGGACATTATCTCTCAGGTTATCCATGACTGCGAGACATGTGCTGCCATTAAACAGGCTAAGAGAGTGAAGCCCCTGTGGTATGGTGGACGCTGGGATAAGTACGGGGAGGCCTGGCAGGTTGACTACATCACACTGCCACAGACCCGCCAAGGCAAGCGCTATGTGCTCACCATGGTGGAAGCAACCACAGGGTGGTTGGAGACACACCCAGTGCCTCACGCCACTGTCTGGACCACCATCCTAGGCCTGGAAAAACAAGTCCTATGGCGACGTGGCACCCCAGAGCGAACTGAGTCAGATAATGAAACTCATTTCAAGAACAGCTTAGTTGCTACCTGGGCGAGAGAGCACGGCATTGAATGTGTGTATCATATCCCCTACCATGCACCAGCTGCCGGGAAAGTTGAATGGTGTAATGGACTGTTGAAAACCACTTTGAAGGCATTGGGTGGAGGGACTTTCAAACACTGGGATCAACACTTACCGAAGGCTACATGGCTAGTCAACACTAGAGGCTCTGTCAATCAAGCCAGTCCTGCCCAATCAGAACCCCTTCACACTGTAGATGGAGACAAAGTCCCCATAATACACCTGAGAGTTATGCTAGGGAAAACAGTCTGGATCAACCCTGCCTCAGGCAAAGGCAAACCCATTCGTGGGGTTGTCTTTGCTCAAGGATCTGGTTCCACCTGGTGGGTGATGCGGGAAGATGGAGATACAAGTTGTATACCTCAAGGGGAACTTATCTCTGGGTAAACGACTCATATTACTGTATTTGTAAACATTTAAATATTTGAAAGAAAATTTAAGTTTAATGTAGAGTATTGGCATGGAAGAGAATTTAGGGGTGGATAATGTTGTAGTTTGGGATTATTATGTAAATTGTCTCCCCTGCCACTAACTGCCCATGCCAGCAGTTAACAAAAGAAGTAGTTAACTGCTGATCACTTGGATGGGGGCAGGTTTGTCTCTTTTGTTTTTGGGGACATCTTTCCATTCTTAGCTCGGCACTCGGGAGCGGTGGCTGCCGAGGAGGGAAGCTGCTCTGCTGGCACTGCTGGGGCTTCTGGCTGAGACGCTGTTTTCCTCCTCACCGCGGCTGTTTCTCCTGGTTCCTGCATCTGGGGTCCCGGCCTCTGTTCCAGCCTCACCACCGCCTGCACCGTCATGGCCTGCCCACCCCGGCTGGGGCAGTGACCCGGGAGAGAGAGGTGTGCAGCTGCTTTTGCAGGACATGTGGTGGTTCCCCACTTTCAGCTTTCTTTTTCCTTCATCTGGGACAAGACACACAGAGTTCATCTGGGAGCTCACCACTCGTCTGTCTCGTTGGAGAGGGACTGGGAACTACTGGAAACTCATTCCGCAGCCAGCCGGACTGTGACATTTGACACTGCTTAAGTATAACTTTCCTCCTGGAGGAAAACCTGCTGGATTTTGTTGTTGTTTTTTTTTTCTTTCTCTTGTGGTGTTGGGGAAGCGGTTTGCACTAGTCTGTTTATATATAGCAGTTAAGAACAGTTATCCTTGTATTAAATTCCTTTTTTTCCTTAAATTTTATGAAGAGTGGCGTGATTACTGTGGAGAAGGCCCCCTCCCCCGCTTGTGGGTAAACATTTTGGGTTTTTTCCCCTCAAACCAAGACACCTGGAAAGATAAAAACTCATTGTTTCTGTCCTAGTTCAGCAGGAGGGACCAGCTAACCCTGTGTGGGGTTGATCAAAGCTGTGTATTCTACCCCCTCTATTCATTCCCCAAGGTCAATGGGCCATTAGCAGCAGCTGCCCAGGGAGCCATTATCACTTCACACCCAGCCTGAGGGGGCGGAGCTGCTAATGGGCCATCAACAGCTCAACACCCCCTGGCTCCCAGAGTTAATCACCCATTGTGTGAGTCCCCGCCCAGGGGGAGGGACTGAGAGCTCCCTGATGGTACATAAGGGGTGGGTAAGAAGACCTCGGGAACCTCTTGTCGGATCCAGAGCAGCAGCAGGACCTTGACAGGAGGAGATCCCCGCTCTCGCCCAGACCACAGCCCTCGCCTGCACCAACAGGTTTTTCTTTTTCTTTTGCTCTGGACTTGGGGGAACCACAGGGGTCTCAGCACAAGGGCAAACAAACCCCCTTGGGTTTATGCCCCAGGACACTGGGTTATACTGCTGGGGTTTTGTGAGTTTAAAGCAATCTCCCTTGTGTGTCAGTGTTGTTATTGTAATATTATTATTAAATTTTAGGTCTGACTTATAATCTCTCTCGTGGTGAGTTCATTTCCCCTGCTGGTTCACCTTTAAACCAGCACAGTTTCTTATTCCTAGAACACAGTAATGACAGATGGGTGCTTCAGGTAAGTAGATTTAAGAAAAAGGCCCACAGCAGTTTACTAGCGGTAACACTGAACATATGGTTACTGTAGCTACATGGCTTTTAGATGCCACAGTTGGCTCTCATCTAATGAGTCCACCTAGTCCCATGATACATGAACACAATCCATATGAGGTTACTTTATAATTAACTATATGGTAGAGCAAAGGTCAAAACTATGATTCCATATACCCAGGTAAGAGCTACCTGAATTGCGGCACCTTAAATCAAAGTTTCCAAAATATCAGCCTAACACTAAAGGAAGCAGAACCCTGAGAACTGCTGAGAAAACAACTGTATTTTGTCAAAAGCATTTGTCATAGGTAACACTGAGTTTATTTCAGTGTTTTGCTTAGGAAAAAATTATGTGACTAAAGTACAGTACAGATGTTAAAAGTTCTAAAAAAAGGGTGGGGGAGGAATTTTTCTCTCTCTACCAACACAAAGGTTTGGGGAGTTGAAGCCCCAGGACTGAGAACAAAGGTGTGGTAATGACTCTAGATTCCAAATGAATGGTGGGGTGGAGGTGAGGAACAGACCCCCAGTGCCTGGGAGGTGGAGAAGCTTCTCCTGTGTGCTGGCTTCTGTTCATTTTCAGCAGCTGCTGTGCCTAGGAGCCACTGTTTGCTGGACTCGTGAAGGTGTTTGGAGGAAGCTGAGTTGGCCCAATTTCAGCCACCCACTGACCCCACCTCAGCTCTGATGTTCTGTGCTGCTCATCAGAGGGAGAAGCCTTGGATTTGTGCTACAGATCCCTTTCCTGAGCCAACTTTCCTCTGCAGAGGAGTGAGTACCACCACCACCAGCCTCTGTCCCCAGCTTCTTGTCCCTGACCGGAAGACAAAGAGAGGACTCTGCATTTGCCTGCCAGAGGGTTCCACTCCATCCTTTTTAATGGCTTTCATCTCCCATGTGAGTCATTTGGAGGAGGCAATACCTCACCCTCACCCTCATTTTCAATTTACTGGAGAAGTGTGACTTGTTTCTATACATTTTTCTGATTAAAACTCCTAAAGTTCAAAGCTGCGGTGATTCTGTGGGGGAGGCTCTTCTTTCCTAGTTCATATAAATATCTTAGTTTTCTTCCAAACTAAGACAACAGAGATGAGGGGAGTCAAGCTGCTTTGTAAAAACACAGGAACTTCATGAAACCAAACACATCCAGAATGAAGTAGGCTTTCAAGAAGAACAAGTGTAAAATGAATTTCAAAATTGTCCTCTCTGCACAAACTCCTGCATGTCTTTACAGATAATGTAGACAGAACAAACAGACATGGAAGATTTGTCCATCAGTACTGGATATCTTTGGCCCTTATAAAATTAGAGACCCTGACCCACCTTCGCTCCAAAATAGCTCCCTGTATCATATGGCACAGAGGTGCAAGGGACCACAATCTAATCTAATTTCCAAATACCCATTCTCAAAGCACTTGGGCTAAAGTGCATGTACCTGAGTGCTATATATATACATATACATATCAAGTACATGTACCTGAGTGCTATATATATACACATACATATATGTGTGTGTGTGTAAATATATATATATATATATGCATATTGCTGGCCTACAATATCAGCAGAACCCAGTCAACACTCTTTTTATGCTGCTGGGTATCAAGGATACTGTGTTTCACAGCCCAGGGTCAGTATGGGAAGGATGCGCAGAATTCTACCCGAAGTTTTGTCACGAAGAAGACAGGTGGTCAGATCTTGGGTTAAAACATTAATGAAAACTAGAAAGAGGGAGGGAGAGATGTGTAAAAATAAAGCTGTCCCTGTACATGCAACTGTGTAGTGATTGTAAATCACTCCTGCACATTACAAAGGGAGAATGATAGGAAGCCTGGTTGAATTTCTGTGCAAATTCTCTTGACTCGCTCATCTTTGTTCCACCATGGTTAAAATGTCACCTAAGTTAGCTGTCCTCAAAATAGAACAAAGATACATACCAGGAGACTATGTGTCACTGATCAGCTATGTACAAATGTCCTGAGTCACAGGACTTTTGTATGGCCTCTGTATCATAAGGATTTTCCAAAAACCACACAGATTTTGCTTTCAGGGGAACCTGTTTTTTTAATCCAATCCTATTCTGATGATCAGCTGACCTTTGTCATTACAGCCAAGTAGGCAAATGAGCTTTTAAGAGGGAACAGAGAAAATGGTGGTAAAGCAAGAGGAAAAATCCCACAGGGAACAGTTATTCTCTCTTAATCATAACATTATTTTAACAAGGAATAATAGTGATTTATTATTTCATTGGATCTTGAGAAGCTAACTGTTGTGCATGGGCTTATAAAAGCCAGTGGTTTCTTCTTAGAAAAAAAAAACAACAAAAAACCCCAAAAAATCTTTAGAGATTTTACAAATAAGTATTTGATTTTCAGTTTAATCTTACAGTCTACCTTTGGTAACATGCCTCTCAATGATGCTCTTAAAAGGAACAAAGCTTCCAGCTAAGCCAGTTTTTGTGACTACTGAACATTCCCATTTCTTTTTCTATTTTATCCTTGAAGTGAAAAATGGCACATGAGGGACTTGGACAAACAGAACAAGAAGGTAAACAATTATGTATAAAGACACAGCTAGATACAGGAGGCCAAGTGTTATATCACATAATCAGAACAACAGACTTCTACAGAGAACTTAAAATAAGTCATGCACACTAGAAAATACTTTGAAAAACAAATGATGCTGTGTAATAAAATCTTTTTTTCCTGTAAGAAAAGTCAATACCAGCTCCAACTGCTGTTGAAGGATCTGGTTCACAATTCTGCAGAAGAAAGCTGAAAATAAACAAAAAAAGGAAAACCAGGGAAAATAGAAAATAACCCACATTAAATCACATACAAAAGGCTTAAAAAATGAAAAACTCAACCAAATAAATAATTGAGAAATCAAAAATATAAAGGAAATCTGAACAGCCAGTTCGAATAGCAGGGTAAATGTTGACTAGAGATACAAGCTTTCAAAACAAAAAGGTTTGTGGTTTTGTTTTTTTTTTAATTTTTCACTGCTGCATATCTTGTATGCTAATATGGTACATCAATACAAAAGTCAGGAAAGGAAGATAAATATGTTCCAGTAAGTTAAAACATCCTAGAGAAGTAAAGCAAAAACCAAAAAAAGACAGGCAGATTAGTAAATTATTTAGAAAAACTCTACTCAAAAAACTTGATCAGTTGGAGTGACTAACATTTCTACAATATTTTTTTCTCTAACCAGCTCCAGTAAGTCTTCTGCCTCACAATTAATGTGTACTATTTGCTTCTTAAAAATATATAACATACCTTTTTTGGTTGTCTTCTTTGGTTTCATCTCTCTTGGAAGTCTTCTCCAGTCTGTACAGAAAATAGCTTTAATATAGAAAAATTATGATTTACAGCAATAATCCTCCCACTGCCACTCACCATGGAAAGGAAGGGGCTTCTGTTGTGCTTGCTCCTATACACATGCATACAGAAATGGTTTAGCACAGAACAGTTTTAGGGAATTCTGGCTGTAATTTAAACTGAGGAACTAGAGTCAGGACTGCCGTTTCATGCACATAATGACAACTGGCCTCTACCCCCAAAAGACAAAGTTCAGCCATGCCAGTGGCCCACAGGTCCTTCAATTCAGATTATGTAATGATGTTTTCAGTAGTGAGCTACACAGATATGGCTGAGGAAGGTTTATGTTATAAAAAACCCAGCTACTCATGACAGACATCAAGTTGGGTTATTTTTAGTAACATCAGTGTTTCCTCCCAGTTCAAAACTGGTATCTCTGTGGTGAGTAATGAAAAAGAAAAGATAGAGTGAGAGCTAAAGCTTGCATTTTTGCTGCAAATCAGTTGTTACAACTGAATGAGAAAATAAAATCAGATTTTTTATTTTCATTTTTTTCCCCCCAAAACAATGCTTGCCTTTATCTGAAAACATGCAAAGGACAATACCCTTCAACAAGGAATGCATGGCTTAGTAAGGATTTTCATACTTTTTTATTCCTTGAAAAATGATGAATCAAACACTTAAAAGAGCAGCATATTTCACAGGTTAATAAAAAATTACCCTTAGTGTATCTCAGATACTACCTGGAGTCCATGTTTCCTGTTCCTTTTCACTGTCCTGGGACTTTTGACTGTACCTCTCGATTGCTACAGAGAAGGATAGAATCATAGAATCATAGAATCGATTGGGTTGGAAAAGACCTCCAAGATCATCGAGTCCAACCCTTGGTCCAACTCTAGTCCATTTACCAGATCATGGCACTCAGCGCCACGTCCAATCTGCGTTTAAAAATCTCTAGGGATGGTGAATCCACCACCTCTCTGGGCAGCCCATTCCAATGCCTGATTACTCTCTCTGGAAAGAATTTTTTTCTGTTCTCCAACTTAAATTTCCCCTGGCAGAGCTTAAGCCCGTGCCCCCTTGTCCTATTGCTGAGTGCCTGGGAGAAGAGACCAGCCCCCACCTGGCTATGACTTCCCTTCAGGTAGTTATAGACAGTGATGAGGTCACCTCTGAGCCTCCTCTTCTCCAGGCTAAACAACCCCAGCTCCCTCAGCCTCTCCCCACAGGGCTTGTGCACCAGTCCCTTCACCAGCCTTGTTGCTCTTCTCTGGACTTGCTCCAGCACCTCAATATCCTTTCTGAACTGAGGGGCCCAGAACTGAACATAGTACTCAAGGTGTGGCCTCACCAACGCAGAGTACAGGGGAAGGATCACTGCCCTGGTCCTGCTGGCCACGCTATTTTTGATACAGGACAGGATCCCATTGGCCTTCATGGCCACCTGGGCACACTGTTGGCTCATGTTGAGCTTCCTGTCAATTAGTACTCCAAGGTCCCTTTTTGCCTGGCTGCTCTCCAGCCACTCTGTGCCCAGCCTGTAGCGCTGCAGGGGGTTGTTGTGGCCAAAGTGCAGGACCCGGCACTTGGCCTTATTGAACTTCATCCCACTAGAATCAGCCCATCTCTCAAGTCTCTCCAGATCCCTCTGCAGAGCCCTCCTGCCTTCCAGCAGGTCGACACTCCCTCCCAACATGGTGTCATCAGCAAATTTGCTGATGATGGACTCAATCCCCTCATCTAAATCATCAATAAAGATGTTAAACAGGACTGGACCCAACACAGACCCCTGGGGAACACCACTGGTGACTGGCCGCCAGCTGGATGCAGCTCCATTCACCAGCACTCTCTGGGCCCGACCCTCCAGCCAGCTCCTAATCCAGGAGAGGGTACACTTGTCCAGGCCATGGGCTACCAGCTTTTCCAGGAGTATATTATGGGAGACAGTGTCAAAGGCCTTGCTGAAGTCCAGATAGACCACATCCACAGCCTTCCCCTCATCCACCAGGTGGGTCACCTGATCGTAAAAAGAGATCAGATTGGTCAGACAGGACCTGCCCCTCCTAAACCCATGCTGGCTGGATCTAATCCTTTGTCCACCCTGAAGATGCTGTGTGATTGCACTCAGGATGAACTGCTCCATAACCCTGCCAGGCACGGAGGTCAGGCTGACAGGCCTGTAGTTGCCAGGGTCCTGCTTGCAGCCCTTTTTGTGGATTGGGGTGACATTGGCCAACCTCCAATCACCTGGGACCTTCCCAGGGAGCCAGGACTGTTGGAAGATGATGGAGAGCGGTTTGGCAAGCTCTTCTGTCAGCTCCCTCATCACCCTGGGATGGATCCCATCTGGTCCCATAGACTTGTTAGGATCCAGCTGGCTCAGTAAGTCAGTAACTATATCCTCCTGGAATACAGGAGGGCTATTCATCTCCCTCTCCCTGACTACCAGCTCCAGAGGCCAATTGTCTTGAGAGCCACCTGTCTTACTGGTTAAAACTGAGGCAAAGTAGGTGTTAAGTATCTCAGCCTTCTCCTCATCTTCCTTAACTATATTTCTCTTCAAGTCCAACAGAGAATGGAGGTTTTCCTTGCCCCTCCTTTTGTTATTAATGTATTTATAAAAGGCCTTTTTGTTATCCCTAACTGAAATAGCCAAATTTACTTCAAATTCCACTTTTCTTTCCGTAATGTTTTTCCTGCATGACCTAGCTCTATCTGTAAATTCTTCGTAAGTAGCCAGCCCTTTTTTCCATAGTCTGTAAACTTTCTTTTTATCCCTGATTTCTTGCAGAATCTCCCTATTTAACCAAGCTGGCCGTCTTCCCCTCCGGCTGGCCTTTCGGCACACTGGGACAGCCTGTTGCTGTGCATTCAAAATTTCCTTCTTAAAACATGTCCATCCCTCCTGGATCCCCTTGCCTTTAAGGGTTGTTTCCCAGGGTGTGCTCTGAATCAGTTCTTTGAATAGGCCAAAATCTGCTCTCCGGAAGTCCAAAGTAGAGGTTTTAATGGTGGCTCTCCTTACATCCCTGAGGACTGGAAATTCTATTATTTCATGGTCACTATGCCCCAGGCGGCCTCCAACCCCTACGTCATCTACCAGCCCCTCTCTGTTTGTAAACAGTAGGTCTAGCGGGACCTTACCCCTGGTAGGCTCATTTACCAGTTGAAGGAAATTGTCCTCTATACACTCCAGGAACCTCCTTGACTGCCTCTTCTCTGCAGGATGAAGCTCCCAGCAGGTATCTGGTAGGTTAAAGTCACCCACAAGAACAAGGGCTGGAGATTTTGAGTTCAGCTGATTAAAAGGCAATCTAGATACAGTCCTGGATATTTTCCTATAAGCAAACATACAGTGTATGTTTTTATTCCTACATTGAACACTTTCTTGTTGTCAAGCACTTTAAAAAACCCACAACAAAAAACCAAAAAAAGAACCTCCCAAAAAAACCAACAAACCACACTCTGAAATTATAATAATTTATGCTTTTATCCTTGAAAATCACGAAATCATTAAATGCACATTTAATCGGGGAAACTAGGCTGAAACATCAACTGTAACACTAACTCTTCTAGTCTTCAAGAGTTTCACAATCAAATCTGTGCTACAAAACCAGGCAGTGACATAGGACATCACTATGTTAACCATAAATAGTATCCAGAATTTCCAGGTCTCAAAAGGCTGTGTCTTGGTTTGGGAATCACCTCCCAGGCCTTTCTGCAATGGAAAATGAGGTTGCCCCAACTCAAGTGTAGCATCTTGCACTTGGTTTGTTAAACTTCACAAGATGCCCATGTGCCACTTGTTGAGCCTGTCTAGGTCCCTCAGGATGGCATTCTGTCCTCCTGGTATGTACACCAGGGAGAGAGAAGACACCTTAAATAAAGTTCAATTTTAAACTTAATTATGAGAAGGGTAAGCAGAAAACCTTCTTAAAATTGTACAACAAAGAGCCTGCATTTAAAATAACAATTCTCGAGGGGCATTCACAGATGCTGTAGGAAACTATCAGCAAAGAGGAAACGAAGCTAGCAGTTTTGATTTCAGCTCAAAGCTCTTTAGTGAAGAAATAATTGCTGATGCAATCAGTGCAAAAATACATTGACTGACTCAAAACTAATGACTTAATTCCAAGCTACTGCCAAGGTGGCAGTCACCCAGTCATAGCGGATCTACCTACAGGAAAAATATGAATGATTCATGACTTATGCACTGAGGAGAATAAAGAACTTTCTGTAGAATATACCAGTTACTCACTCAACATAAGCACTGAAATGAATGAATATGGCACACTAACATCAAAATTGCCAGGTAGCATTAGAGGTGGCTCTCACTTACTACCTGAATAATGAAAGAAAGTAAGATAGCTACATCCCAACTAATTACAATGTTTCCCTTCTTGCACTTTAAAGGACCATTTGGCTCACAGATGTGCTGAGGGTTTAAAAGAAGTTTTTCACTCTTATAGCAAAGTCAATTTATGCAGTGCCTGCCTACAGTCCCCTTCCTGCCTCCCTCTTAGTTCTACCAGATGTTTTGATGAAATAAAGGGTAGTAAATGGATGTAAACCACATAACAGAAAAGATCATTTGAAAATAGTCTGCTCTGGGGTATGGATGCAATTTTCCTAAAGCTAGGCCACTTCTGCCATGTAATGCAGTCCTAGAGACAAATGCACACGTGACTGAGATGAAGACAAGATTTTTGAACTGCAGACCACTGCTGATGTAATTATACCTCATCCCTCAGACACAGCATTTTATACAATTAAGGATTCAGTAAAAATTACCTCAACTTACCAACTTACCCTTGGGGAGATGATGATAACATTCAAAGCATTATTTGAGTCTGTCAAGGGGTCTATCTGCTTTCCCTGCAATTGCCAATTTTCATATTAAAAACCAGCCTTCAAAGCTGGCAGTTCTACTAAGGAATACACTCAGCAACAGAGAGAGATCTCTCCACTCAGAAAGAAGGTTCCAGAAACAAAGATGATTTTTATGTGAACAATAAGAATGATCACATAAGGCAAAGAGATAATATTTTCTCATAAAGCAGCTGCCTCCTTGGAAATAAACCTGACTGACTCTCAGGCATAGCAGTTTCCTGTTTTGTGCTCCTAAAGGAAACAGCAAACTTCAAACCTGACAAAGATCAAGAGCACAGCAAGCCTCTAGTTAGATGAGAATCCAAACATATTGAAATTTGTTTACTAAGAGGATGAAAGAGGAGATGTGATAAAAGAATAATCTGGAGTTCTTATGTCATCATAAAGGGATCTAGAAATAACTTTGGTTACTTAAGTCAGATGATATCTGTCTCTCCTAATCTACATAGATTCTCTGAGCCTGCTAATTTGAGGCCTATCTAAAACTAAAGCCCCAACTACCACACTGTCTTTGCCTTATAACCAGTTTTACCTGGCCATACTGTCATGGTCCACCCTGGGCAGTGCTTGTGGTGCACTAGAGCTGTGTCCCCACGGCTGCTGGGCTCAGGCTACAGATCAGGGGAAATAATCTGCCTTTTGTGAGTCACAACATCTGACTGGCAGTGTATTTACTGCTCACACCACAGAGCGCTGCTCCAGTTTACACTGGGTTTTAGCACAAGAACAAGTGGGCAATCAATAGGGTGTGCTATTCCGTGTTACAGTCAAAGCCTAACAAAAAACAGTCTCAGAACCATCTACAATTCATCACTACACCATGAATAGAAATTACAAAAAATTCAGAGGGGATAGCGCTATGCTCATCTATGTTATTGACATCAGGAATACTCAGCCAGAAAATATTCTGATGGTTTTGGGGTGGAAATGAAACCAGAACTTTTAGAGTTTAAGTCAGCTCTCATTATTCAAAGTCAGCACAAGATAGGAAGGAAAAGATTATCTAGTGTCTAACCACTTTGCATTTCTTAAACACTTTCAAAAAGCTGTTAACATCACTTGCCATTTATACTGTTCAGAATAAGCATTTAGGGGGCTAATAAAACTAGGAAAAAATCATGAATGAAAAGAAGCACTCCTCACAGTAATAACCTCCTGTGACTTCTAGATTTACAATATCCTCACAATATGGTAAACAGATATTTAAATCTTCCTGCTTCACTTTCCTTCCTTCCCACTAGCTCAGTTTTCTGGTCAGGAAGCTTGAATTTTGTCTCGGTTTGAGGCGAAAAACCAAAATGTTTTACCCACAAGCAGGGGAGGGGCCTCCTCCACAATAATCACACCACTCTTTATCAAATTTAAGAAAAGGAATTTTAATACAAGAAGGATAACTGCTATATATATATATATATATATATATATATGTAAACAGACTAGTGCAACCCACTTCCCCAACACCATAAGAGAAAAAAAAAACAACAACAAAACCCAGCAGGTTTTCCTCCGGGAGAAAAGGTTATACTTAAGTGTCCTTGTCACAGCCCGGCTGGCTGCAGAGTGAGTTTCAGTCCCTCTCCAGCGAAACAGACGAGCAGTGGGCTTTCAGATGGACTCAGTCTCTTCCCCCTGTGTTCCCCGTCCAAGAAGCAGAAAGGTACGAGCAACCAGCAGCAAATCCAAGGCAGGCAGCAGCACGGTAGGAAAAAGTAGTCCGAAGTAGGCAGCGGCAAGACAGCCAGGGAAAACCCCAGCAGTAACCAGCAGGGCAGCCTGCCTCCTTGGAGCCCCCACTCCCCCGTTCCGCCGAGCCAAGACTGAGGAGAATATCCAAAAAAAAAAACCAAAAGAGACAAACCTGCCCCCACCCCAGCGATCACAGTTAACTGCTTCTTTTGTTAACCGCTGGCCTGGGCAGTTAAGTGGCAGGGGAGAGAATTTACATAATAATCCCAAACTACAACATTATCCACCCCTAAATTCTCTTCCATGCCGATACTCTACATTAAACTTAAATTTTCTTTCAAATAATTAAGTGTTTACAAATACAGTAATATGAGTCGTTTACCCAGAGATAAGTTCCCCTTGAGGTACACATCGTGTCTCTCCATCTTCCTGCATCACCCACCAGGTGGAACCAGATCCTTGAGCAAAGACAACCCCACGAATGGGTTTGCCTTTGCCTGAGGCAGGGTTGATCCAGACTGTTTTCCCTAGCATACCTCTCAGGTGTATTACAGGGACTTTGTCTCCATCTACAGTGTGAAGGGGTTCTGATTGGGCAGGGCCGGCTCGATTGACAGAGCCTCTAGTGTTGACTAGCCATGTAGCCTTTGCTAAGTGTTGATCCCAGTGTTTGAAAGTCCCTCCACCCAATGCCTTCAAAGTGGTTTTCAACAGTCCATTACACCGCTCAACTTTCCCGGCAGCTGGTGCATGGTAGGGGATATGATACACCCACTCAATGCCATGTTCTCTCGCCCAGGTAGCAACTAAGCTGTTTCTGAAATGAGTTCCATTATCTGACTCAATTCGTTCTGGGGTGCCATGTCGCCACAGCACTTGTTTTTCCAGGCCTAGGATGGTGTTCCGAGCAGTGGCGTGAGGCACTGGGTGTGTCTCCAGCCACCCTGTGGTTGCTTCCACCATGGTGAGCACATAGCGCTTGCCTTGGCGGGTCTGTGGCAGTGTGATGTAGTCAACCTGCCAGGCCTCCCCGTACTTATACTTATCCCAGCGTCCACCATACCACAGGGGCTTCACTCTCTTAGCCTGCTTAATGGCAGCACATGTCTCGCAGTCATGGATAACCTGAGAGATAATGTCCATGGTTAAATCCACCCCTCGGTCTCGTGCCCATTTATAAGTGGCATCTCTGCCCTGATGGCCCGAGGCATCATGGGCCCATCGAGCCAAGAACAGCTCTCCCTTGTGCTGCCAGTCCAGATCTGTCTGTGATACTTTCACTTGCGCAGCTCGGTCTGCCTGTTGGTTGTTGAGATGTTCCTCATTGGCCCGATTTTTGGGCACGTGTGCGTCTACGTGGCGGACTCTCACAATCAGCTTCTCTACTCGGGTGGCAATATCTTGCCATATATCGGCAGCCCAGATGGGTTTCCCTCTGCGTTTCCAATTGGTTTTCTTCCATCGGTCTAACCATCCCCAGAGAGCATTGGCCACCATCCATGAGTCGGTGTAGAGGTAAAGCTTTGGCCATTTCTCTCGTTCAGCAATGTCCAGGGCCAACTGCACGGCTTTAAGCTCTGCAAACTGACTCGACCCACCTTCTCCTTCAGTAGCTTCTGCAACTTGTCGTGTGGGACTCCATACAGCTGCTTTCCATTTGCGATTAGTCCCTACAATGCGACAGGAGCCATCGGTGAAGAGGGCGTAGCATATTTCTTCTTCTGGCAATTGATTGTATGGTGGAGCTTCTTCTGCACGTGTCACCTGCTCTTCCTCTTCATCTGCTAGACCAAAATTTTCACCTTCAGGCCAGTTCGTGATGATTTCCAGGATCCCAGGGCGATTTGATTTTCCTATACGGGCGCGCTGCGTAATCAGGGCAATCCACTTGCTCCAGGTAGCATCAGTGGCGTGATGTGTAGAGGCAGCTTGTCCTGACAACATCCACTTCAGCACTGGTAGTCGAGGTGCCAGAAACAGCTGTGCTTCCGTGCCAATCACCTCTGAGGCGGCTTGAACTCCTTCATAGGCGGCTAGGATCTCTTTCTCTGTGGGGGTATAGTTGGCTTCAGATCCTCTGTAGCCTCGGCTCCAGAATCCAAGTGGTCGGCCTCGAGTCTCACCAGGCACCTTCTGCCAAAGGCTCCAAGACAGGCCATTATTCCCAGCAGCGGAGTAGAGCATGTTCTGTATGTCTGGTCCTGTCCTGACTGGTCCAAGGGCTACAGCCTGAGCAATCTCATGCTTGATCTGGTCAAAGGCTTGTTGCTGCTCAGGGCCCCAGTGGAAATCATTCTTCTTACGGGTTACCAAGTAGAGAGGGCTTACGATCTGACTGTATGCTGGGATATGCATCCTCCAGAACCCTATGGCACCCAGGAAGGCTTGTGTTTCCTTTTTGCTAGTAGGTGGAGACATTGCTGTGATCTTATTGATGACTTCTGTTGGAATCTGACGGCGTCCATCCTGCCACTTCACTCCCAGGAACTGGATCTCTTGGGCTGGTCCCTTAACCTTACTCCGTTTGATGGCAAAGCCAGCTCCCAAAAGGATCTGGATGATTTTCTCTCCTTTCTGAAAAACCTCTTCTGCTGTGTCCCCTCACACGATGATGTCATCAATGTATTGCAGGTGTTCTGGAGCCTCACCCTTCTCCAGTGCAGTCTGGATCAGTCCGTGACAGATGGTGGGACTGTGTTTCCACCCCTGGGGTAGTCGGTTCCAGGTGTACTGCACGCCCCTCCACGTAAAAGCAAACTGTGGCCTGCACTCTGGTGCCAGAGGAATGGAGAAGAATGCATTAGCAATGTCAATAGTGGCATACCACTTTGCTGCCCTGGACTCCAGCTCATACTGGAGCTCCAGCATGTCCGGCACAGCAGCACTCAGCGGTGGGGTAACTTCATTCAAGCCACGATAGTCCACAGTCAGTCTCCATTCTCCATCAGACTTATGCACAGGCCAGATGGGGCTGTTGAAGGGTGAGTGGGTTTTGCTGACCACCCCTTGGCTCTCCAGTTCACGGATCATCTTATGGATGGGGATCACAGCATCGCGGTTCGTTCGGTATTGCCGACGGTGCACTGTCGTGGTGGCAATTGGCACTTGCTGTTCCTCAACTTTCAACAGTCCAACAGCAGAAGGACTTTCTGAGAGACCTGGCAATGAGTTCAATTGTTCAATCCCTTCTGTCTGTACAGTGGCTATTCCAAAAGCCCATCTATGCCCCTTTGGGTCCTTAAAATATCCATTCCTGAGGTAGTCAATGCCCAGGATACATGGGGCGGTTGGACCAGTCACAATGGGGTGTTTCTGCCAATCTCTTCCTGTCAAGCTCACTTCAGCTTCTAGCACAGTCAACTCTTGAGATCCCCGTCACCCCAGAAATAGAAATAGTTTCTGAGCCCACATGTCCTGATGGCATTAATGTGCATTGAGCGCCAGTATCAACCAAAGCCTTATACTTTTGTGGGTCTGATGTACCAGGCCATCGAATCCACACAGTCCAATAGACACGGTTGTCCCGTGCCTCTACCTGGCTAGAGGCAGGGCCCCTCTAACACTGATCCTGGTCATAGCGGTCAGAACCTTTTCTCGATGAGTACACCTGGGAGGTGCCCTCCTGTGGGTCAGATTCTTGCCCGTGGGAAACTGGGACTGCACTTACTCTCACTGACCTTCTTCCATTCTCCTTCAGTTCTTGTACTCGGGCTGCAAGGGCACGGGTGGGTTTCCCATCCCACCGTCCCATGTCTTCTCCATGTTTGGCCAGGAAGTACCACATCTCAGTTCGTGAGGTCTGTCCACTTCCTCTGGCTGGGGGGCGTCTGGCTCTGACTTCAGAGGTTCTCATTCGCACTGGTGCCACTTGGAGACTTTCCCTAATTTCCTCTCTGATCGCTTTTACCTCTGCAGGCAGCGTCTTGAGACTCTCAACCAATGTCTCTACAGCAGAAATACGGGCCTGCATTGGGCTGTGGGTCATGCCTTCATATATCCGGAGCTTATTTGCTACAGCGCCCACTGTTTCTTGGTTCTCTTCCCTATACATGGATGCCAGGAAATCGGTGTATTCCGCTGGCCCCGAGCGTGAAAGGTTCCACCACATATGTGGTGTGCATCTGACCTTGTCAGGGTCATTATTGGCTTGCCCACCTCTTCCAAAAAGCGCGTCCATCATTGCCATCTCCCTCAGACGTAAAATTCCTTCTTCCATCGTCTTCCAAGTCTTCCTAATATGATGTTCCTGCAGGATTTCTCTATAAACAAACTTCTCTCTTACACTCGTTAGAAGTCGTGCCCAGAGTGAAAGGGGCTTTGATTCCCTCACAAACACCTGTTCAATAGCCACATCCTGGGCCAGAGCCCCCAAAAACCTGGCTTCAGCACCATCCAGTTGTAAGGTTTCACCCATAAGGTCCCAAACTCGGATCAACCAAGTCAGGATGGGCTCACCCGGGCGTCGAGCAATGTCTTTCCGCAAACTACGGAGATTATCAAATGACAATGACTCAGTGATGATCTCAGGCTCTGGGTCTGCTTGCTGTGGAGGTGCAGCAGCCCCCTCATCGTCCGCTGGATGGTCTAATTTGGTCTTATATTTCCTTTTCTGAATAGGGGCAACTTCCATAGGCTTGGACTGTCCTCCTGGTTTAGCCTCATCCTTTTCTCCCTTCACTGTGGCATCAGGGGTTTTATTCTCTCGCTTTCCCCCTTCACTGGGCTAGGTTTCTGAATGCATTCTGGAAAAACCCTGGCCCTACCTTCAAACATTCTGTAAGCTGCAGGGATACAACCCTGCAGAAAAACCATAAAGAGCAAGATATCTCTGGCATCCAGGGAGAATTTAAACATCTCAAAAGCTGTTGTAGCAGACTTGAATGGAGAATGGACAAAGGGTTGGGAGAAGAGATTCCCCTTTGTTCCTTCCCAAGGGTCCGTACTATTATCACTGAATCCCCAGAGGTAGCAGCTTAGGTTGCGGCAGGAAAACAGCCTGGAGAGCACCACCCACATGACATCCAAAGGCATCGAATTCATGGCACCATAAATCCAGAGTAAGAACTCAATAATAATTGCGGCTATTTGAGTTTTGCTCATTGATTTGTTGATAAGACTTAAACCTGCCGCTCCTTTTGGCATGAATTTGTACCAACAAAAAGCCAATATATTATACAGGATGGTCCTGATGAACCCTAAGCTCAAGACCCACATGGTGCCACAAAATAGCAGTTATCCTTCTTTGTTTACAAGCCCCACACGTTGGGCGCCAAGAAATGTCTCGGTTTGAGGCGAAAAACCAAAATGTTTTACCTACAAGCAGGGGAGGGGCCTCCTCCACAATAATCACACCACTCTTTATCAAATTTAAGAAAAGGAATTTTAATACAAGAAGGATAACTGCTATATATATATATATATATATGTAAACAGACTAGTGCAACCCACTTCCCCAACACCATAAGAGAAAAAAAAAACAACAACAAAACCCAGCAGGTTTTCCTCCGGGAGAAAAGGTTATACTTAAGTGTCCTTGTCACAGCCCGGCTGGCTGTAGAGTGAGTTTCAGTCCCTCTCCAGCGAAACAGACAAGCAGTGGGCTTTCAGATGGACTCAGTCTCTTCCCCCTGTGTTCCCCGTCCAAGAAGCAGAAAGGTACGAGCAACCAGCAGCAAATCCAAGGCAGGCAGCAGCACGGCAGGAAAAAGTAGTCCGAAGTAGGCAGCGGCAAGACAGCCAGGAAAACCCCAGCAGTAACCAGCAGGGCAGCCTGCCTCCTTGGAGCCCCCACTCCCCCATTCCGCCGAGCCAAGACTGAGGAGAATATCCAAAAAAAAAAAACCAAAAGAGACAAACCTGCCCCCACCCCAGCGATCACAGTTAACTGCTTCTTTTGTTAACCGCTGGCCTGGGCAGTTAAGTGGCAGGGGAGAGAATTTACATAATAATCCCAAACTACAACAAATTTTAACAGCATAATGATGTATGACTGGGTGTCAAGTATAGAAGAGCATTTATTTTTTTCAAACGATAACAAACAGTTAATATTTAATTACATGCAAGTAAAAGAAATTCTTAGATCAGGCAGAATAAAATCAAGATTTCACTTCTAATCCAGCTCTGCTTCTGATGAAAACCTCATTAAACCACTTATGCTCATCTCAGTCTTCATATTTCAAGTGACTTGCTAGGAACACTAATATTTCCTGAATGGACTTAGGGGAAAAGAAAAAGCTGAGTACCTTTTAGAATGTTCATCTATTAAATATAACATTGATTATTTTGAGTATGTCATTACATAATTAAAATGAAAGCTGAATTTCAACACTAGTATTCACTATCAATTTCTTTGCTCTAAGGCAAAATTTTATGGTATTTTAACATGTAGAAGTGCCTATTTCAGTTATATAGGCCAGCATATAATTCAAAAGATGGCATGCAGTTGGTCTAAATATTTCTTACTGTATGCCAAATGGAGCAGATGTGTGATACCTTTCATTTCACACAGTAGTTCCTTTCCAGTTAGAGCACTTGCAGGTGTAACCCATGATTTCAGTGAATGTAAAAGCATAAAAAATCCCTATTATCTTAAGTTGCCATTTTTTCTTCCTCGTTATCTGTACAAAACTCATCTTCAACACACCAACCTTCATAAAAGAGTAACTAACTAAAGATATAAATAAAAAAAACAGACAAACAAACCTTGATGTTCTTCTTCTACTGCCAAAAAGTATGGCATTTTTTTCATAGTTCCTGTAAGTTCTTGTTTTAAGGCCAACATGTAATCTTCATCTTCTTCTGTTTCCAGAGGCACTGGCTTATTGTCTTTATTCTGTATAAATTATGTTTATTATTTATAAGGTCTGGATATCCACCAAATATACAGGTAAAAGCTACAATAAACACAGCTAAAAAAAAAAGAGTGCAATTTTGCCTTATACTACTTCACAAGTATACTTATTGCATTCTGACATGTATAATAACTATACATTTAAATTTGACCTTATGTAACTTCACTGTATCTTCATACAAAAATGAAGTTACATAAGGTCAAAGAAATCAAGAAATCAAGAAAAAATACCTTAAAAATGTGAAATAGCCATTCATGGTCATCTTAAGCTCTTCATCGACAAAAAACCCCCAGTTTTTCTCATCAACCTGATTTAAGAAGAAGCCATTTCTTCTGTCTTCAGTCAGAGTAGTCCTGGCCTTAACCTTTTCTAAAATAGTGTTTTAACTACATTAAGTATGATTTCTAAATAATATGGACAACCTTTCCGTGACTGTTGTCACAGAAACAGGTAGTGTTGTCATACAACCAGATATCACAGAGACCCTCAAACAATTCAGTTTCTGTCAGTTGAAATTAAATAAATTGTCAAGGCTTGGATTTTTTGGGGTTGTGGGTTTTTTTTGGGGTTGGTTGTTGGCTGGGGCTCTTTGTTGCTGTTTTGGTTTGGGTTTGTTTTCGTTTGGGTTTTTTCTGGTGTTTGGTCTGGTTTGGGGTTTTAGGTTTTTTTAACTATGAATCTTGAAATTGGGAAAGATAAATACACAAAAACAGCTTTAAAACTATCCAGAATACTAGAGACAGAATTACAGAATGGATGTCTCCCATGACAGATGGTGCACAATCAATACCTGAATGCTAGGCTATGTGGAGTGATAACCCTGGCAGACTTCTGATGGTTTAAGGGGAACACCTCAGTCCCTGGAAAGGTGCTCCCAGGAGCCGCTGTCAGGGGACAAAGAGAATCCAGTGGCTTCCTGAAAGTGCTCAAGCCATATTGATAGGATTATCAAAGAATGGAGTGTTATGGAAATGACAAAGCCCTTCACCACACCCTACGGACACACAGGGAGCCAGCCCTCAGGCTTATGTCATCTGTCTATTACCCTCAAAACAAAAACTATTACTGACTATAATGACTCAACCTTCCTAAGGTAAAAGGGTATGAAAGAAATTGGACGTGAGCAAAAACTGGGGAGAAAACTTCCACCATCTCTGGGAGGGTAACCAGTGATTTATCCTGTCTTCCCCCACCTCACTGGACATCATAGGGGTGAGCAACCAATTCTTACTCTGTTTTCCTGTGCCTTACTAATTATACTTTGCTATAACTCATCAGATATATATATCTTGTTTCTACTTGCAGTTTTGTTTTGTTGTTCATTGTTAGCAGTTTGCTTCCTTTTGCTTTTGATTTTTGTTACCGAGTGTGTTCAAATTTGGTGTTAAGCTGTTGTGTTTCTGGTAGTAAGGTTGTGTTACTAATTAAGTCTGTCATGGAGAGGGGGATGCTGCTTGAGTTCTGTAATGTAGTATTGCTGTTTGCATTCGGTATTGAGGTTTAGGTTGTTGCCCTGCTTTATGAAGAGTATTTCTGGTGATTGGGGTTTTTCTAGTGGCAAAGAGTAATCATGCAGTAAAATGTTATCATTGACTAAGAAACCCATATTAGCCTTGTCTCATACTTGCATTAATAAAAGTTATTTCAGGAGCTGCTATAGAGAAACTTCTTTCTTGCTATTAAGTGTAGTCTCATAACAGAGTATCAAAGATCTTTCCAGACAGTGTGCTGTCCAGCATTGTCTTTAAGTGAGATGCAGACAGGCTTATCTGGGTTATAGAAAGCTTTGATGTTCTGAGGACGCTTATAGCTAATATCTTCATAGATAGAATTCTCCCTGACTAAAGTGTCAATGATCCGTCCAGACTGTGTTCTGTCCAGTGTCAGGCAGGCAGTGCTGGGTTCATACAACCTCAATGTACTGAGGGTACTTATAGCTAATAACTTTGTATTAATACAGGTGGGACAAGAAATATTTTTGTTTCTGTCCCTCCTTTCCCTGTGACAGGCTGCAAAGCAAAAAGTTCTATCACAAGTCCCAGAGTTGGACTGTGAAAGGAATTTAATGCTTCCAGCTATACTTGCTAGCTGGCCAACACTTTAAATCACTCAATGTTCCTGATGGTAAGCTGATGCTCCTTAACTGTGTTTCTAACTGGATTTACAGAGAAGTCAGAATGTGTCTATTAGAAATATTCAGTAGCAACAATTCACTGCTTCAAATAATTTCACTGTCAGTCAACAGCTGTAACATACTTTTGGTCACTGACCAATCATTAAATCTAACCCTTGAATTTTTTATTGACCCTAGTTATATAACCAGGTTAACTCTGATGGCACTAGATTTTCCCTGAGAAGTTTTACTTGGTTCGGAATTTTTGTTCACAAAAGCAAAAAAGCATTTTTAACTTATTCATGGTATACATTAGATATACTAGTGTGGTAGTTTTGGCTTTAGTTTTAGCCAGGCCTTGTTTAGCACGCCCAGAGAGTGTTACATGGATTGAAGTGGACAAGCATCACCTGACTTAAGCAACCAAAGAGATATTTCATATCATTTTGACATCAAATGAAATATAAAAGAAGGTGTAGGAGGTACCTAGCTCTTTTTCCCATCATGGCCCAGGCAGAGACAAGACAAGCTGCTGCTTGTCTTGCTGCTGATGCCTGTAGATTGTGTACCCCTGTGAACAGAGACACACTGCAGACAAGTTAATGGAGAAAGATATAGGGTATTATTAGAAGGACCTTCCATGATCAAACCCAAGGGGGTTTGACCTCTCGGTCACGAAGTCTCAGGGTTAAATACCCCTCACGGACATCCAATCCGAAGTTTCCATTTCTCTCTAATGCCCACCCAAAAGTCCTGCCAATCTACCCACTTTGTGATTGGGGGGCAGGGGGCGGGGGGCAGGCAGTTAGGCCTTCTTCTGTTGTTTGTCTTCTGTTATCTTGCAGGTGTCCGCTGAAAAACAGCTCGGCCTTGACAAAGCCTGCTAGCTGGTGGGAAAGACACTTTAATATTCAGACTTAAGATCAGGGCAACTCAGCAAAGACTCTATGATTCTAAAACCTTTCTAAAATTGCATTAAATAACATCCTTAGGTACCACTGATGTGGGCCTTGGCTGCTGCCCACTGCTAGTTCACATTTTGTTTTAGTTCAGGGAAGTAAACATTTTATTGTTATTCTTTCTCTCTGTTCCATGCTGGGTGTCTTTTGGGGGAGCTTCATGGATCTAGAGTGATGGGATCTGGGGTTTTTTTGGTGGGAGATAGAGGATTGTTGTTATATCTAACTTGTGTAGGTGTGTGTTATATTGTAGTTTTCTTTTAACTTTCTCTTATCTGTATAAATATATAAACCTGTTTTAAGGAGTTTTTTCCCTTCTTTCCCTTTTCTTGGTGGGGGTGGGGGAAGGAAGGCTCTGACACTGTATTGGGTAGTTGGCATTTTGCCAGCTCAACCCAACACAACTGGGACTAGTAATCCTCATACAAGGCTAACTGTAACTCAGAAACTGCAGTTTCTACAGAATTCAGATGGCACAGAACTGACTGCAACATTCACATTAGAAACAGTTACAGGTGACTTAGTAATATGAAATCACACAGCTTAATTGTAATGCTGGACTAAGATGAATAGCATCTGGTTCAGTAAGTCAAAGCCTTGGGTGGGAAAACTATTTTGGAGAAATCTCAGCATAAAACCAACTATATGTAAAGGTTGCAAGTTCTGTATCAAAACACGTGAAACTGAGAAAAATGTCATGCACTTTGATTAAATCTTGACATAACTGATAAGTTCTCTTACATAAAACTGCAACATTGTAAAACTACTTTTCTTCCTCAGAATTGTCCAAGCTTCCCTGGACAGCAAAACAGTCAGAAAATGCTCTTTCTTCCCCTTTAATTCTCAAATACATCACAAATGCCAAGACTCAATTAAGCTTCTTTAATTATACAGAGTATCTTTCAGTTATTTTCAAATGCTGCTCCTGAGGTACACAATAATGCTACACAATCCTTCATGTTTGCATAAATAATAATGGATTAAAACCAGCAAATCCATTCACACCTTCAAAGACTAGTGTAAATTCATTTCAAACAAATTCAGTTATGAGGTGTTTCCATTGCTGTAATGTCCAGAAACCCAAATCATGATGAGGACTGCAACACATCAACATCTTGCAAGCAATCTAGTTAAATATATAACATAATAATGTCCATAAATAATAACAGTTTGCAAAGAGACAGGAAGTAGCAATAAGAAAACTACTGGCTTAAATTAAATTCTTCAAAACTGACCTAAAGTGCTTAGGGATGTTCATATATTTCAGTACGTTATCTAAACAAGCATGAACACACTTTACCTGAACACAGACTGTGTTCCAAGATACTGGCTGTACTCACTGGAAATGGTGGTGGAGGCTTACAGACGACGTCGGGTAGAGCTGCACCTTTACCAAAGCCAATAGTCTCAATGTCAAAGGTAAACGAGGCATGTCCTCTTCCTCTATCTGATCCAGCCATATGTAGGTACTGAAAATATTACAGATTTTAAAGCATATTTATCTTGGCTACATGTTTCAAATTCACGTATATATTACCTAAAAAATTAATGTCTGACAAAGATCACAGTCATTTAAAAGCCAATTTTAAACAGCAAGCCATTTTCATAGAATCATAGAATAGAAACATAGAATCGATTGGGTTGGAAAAGACCTCCAAGATCATCAAGTCCAACCCTTGGTCCAACTCCAGTCCATTTACCAGATCATGGCACTCAGCGCCACATCCAATCTGTGTTTAAAAACCTCCAGGGATGGTGAATCCACCACCTCTCTGGGCAGCCCATTCCAATGCCTGATTACTCTCTCTGGAAAGAATTTTTTTCTGTTCTCCAACTTAAATTTCCCCTGGTAGAGCTTGAGCCCGTGCCCCCTTGTCCTATTGCTGAGTGCCTGGGAGATGAGACCAACCCCCACCTGGCTATGACTTCCCTTCAGGTAGTTCTACACAGTGCTGAGGTCACCTCTGAGCCTCCTCTTCTCCAGGCTAAACACCCCCAGCTCCCTCACCCTCTCCCCATAGGTTCTTTCACAGACCATAAATTTGTTATATGCCTAAAATCAGCTCCATTCCATCTGCCTCCTCTGCATGCCTCACATTGCCTCCTAACCTAGGATTTTTAAACTTTCTTCTAAACCTTAGATTCACTGTATCAAGCTCAACCAGAAGAACTAGAAACAAAAAAGGGAAAACCATTTAAGAACCCTGAACCTTCTGTGAATACATTCTGCAATTTCTGAACTTTTCACAAAAAAACAGTTTGCGTTTATCAATCACGACTTCTTCATCCTTAGATTACTTTTTGTCCTTTATCTTAGTAGCTAGCTTTGGGTGGCACAGGCAAAGAGATTTAAGGTAATCAAAAGGCATCAAAAGACTCCAGCTGGACTGCAAGGTAACTGCTGACAGAAGGAGGTTGTTTCTAACTGAAATATTTAACAATGGTTATAAAAGAAAAAGAGCCCGCAAAACATTTACAGTCACATCTTTCCCCCTTCACTGTTAGGCCAACCTTTATCTCACAAATTGCATGACTCATGGGTTGGCAAGTAAAGCAAACTGTGAGAGTGGGGGAAGATGTCAAGAAGTGGGGCCCAAGAGAAATTTGGCTGAAATAGTGTGCTACTGGCACTCCCCAAGACCATACAGAGAAAATTCAAGGCTCCAGCCCAGAAATACCATGAGCTGATTACTGGAAGGTTGCTGTGCTGCACCTTGCCTGGTATAAACAGGTCTGTTCCAGACCTACTGCTGTACCTGCATCATCACATCTAGTTCCCCCCAAACAGCAGCAATGGCCTTTTTATTAACTGCCAGTGAGAAACAGGTTGATGCCAGTTTTTTCCTACTTGTGATTTTCAAGAGAAATAACCTCTGTTTGTATGACGTAAAATCACATCATATATTTCCATGTCACTCTGCAGCCCAGAATACTGTCTAAAATAAACAGAGAGACCTAAATAGATTATTTTTTGGAAAGAAAACAAAGCAAAATCTAGGGCTGAGCATGTAATTCACTAGAATTAAAAAAAAAAAAGAAAATAGAAATGGTAAAGTCTGAAAACAGGATGAAAAGCAAGATGTGAGCCTTGCAGAAGGGAGAAAGACAAAAGACACAGTAAAGCCCCAAATGTAAGCAATCATATTATCTAGGTGTTAAAAAAGGAATCAACAACAGAACAACACAACAAAATAAAAGTTAAACCAGATGTTGAGCTGGCAAGAATAGGCATGCTTTACACATTAAATGCAGGGAGCAAATATAAAGATTCATGTTTAAAATGCTGCTTGAAAATTAATTCTCAGTAAATTCTCTTGAAACACAGCACTAGTCTGATGAAAAGTAACAAGGATTAAAACTAGTGGTATTCCAACTCCACAATTTTACCCCAGCTTGAGATTTTTTCAAGTATACTGGCTAAGGTCTATATCTACTGAGAGCATAAAGTGACAGTGACAGATGATTGGAGAAATCATGGACGGAAAGTTGAGCCGTAAAACTGAGTCACTAAACACAAGAAAGTTACCACAATTAGTGTTCTGGCTGCCACGAGGGACGTGTAATGGAGCACCTGGGTACATTTTCATGTTTATGGGTAGTTTGCATGTCATTTACTCCATAAATGAGAAGACTTTCAGATTAAAGCTTTCAAAATTCCTTCGTAAAACGTTCGTATTTATTTTTTCTGGCACTCACTCGGCGGAAGGCGGCTGAGGAAGGGCCTGTGGAAGTGGATCCCGGAGCTGCACGGGGGTCTCGGGGGGTCTCGGTGTCCTCCGAACCAAATCCTGGTCGTGTTTTGTGGAACGCAGATCCTTGATTTGCAGAAGCAGGTGCAGTCAGTGGACGGGAAAAGCACATACAGCAGAAAGACCCTGGATAGACTTGAGAGATGGGCTGATTCCAATGGGATGAAGTTCAACAAGGACAAGTGCCGGGTCCTGCACTTTGGCCACAACAACCCCCTGCAGCGCTACAGGCTGGGCACAGGGTGGCTGGAGAGCAGCCAGGCAGAAAGGGACCTTGGAGTACTAATTGACAGGAAGCTCAACATGAGCCAACAGTGTGCCCACGTGGCCAAGAAGGCCAATGGGATCCTGTCCTGTAACAAAAATAGCGTGACCAGCAGGACCAGGGAAGTGATCCTTCCCCTGTACTCTGTGTTGGTGAGGCCACACCTTGAGTACTGTGTTCAGTTCTGGGCCCCTCAGTTCAGAAAGGATATTGAGGGGCTGGAGCGGGTCCAGAGAAGAGCAACAAGGCTGGTGAAGGGACTGGAGCACAAGCCCTGTGGGGAGAGGCTGAGGGAGCTGGGGTGTTTAGCCTGAAGAAGAGGAGGCTCAGAGGTGACCTCATCACTGTCTAGAACTACCTGAAGGGAAGTCATAGCCAGGTGGGGGCTGGTCTCTTCTCCCAGGCACTCAGCAATAGGACAAGGGGGCACGGGCTTAAGCTCTACCAGGGGAAATTTAAGTTGGATATCAGAAAAAAATTCTTTCCAGAGAGAGTAATCAGGCATTGGAATGGGCTGCCCGGAGAGGTGGTGGATTCACCATCCCTAGAGATTTTTAAACACAGATTGGACGTGGTGCTGGGTGCCATGATCTAGTAAATGGACTAGAGTTGGACCAAGGGTTGGACTCGATGATCTTGGAGGTCTTTTCCAACCCAGTCGATTCCATGATTCTATGATTCTAAGACCCGAACTTTAGATACTGAGTTTTCGTGGTGGTGTTTGTTTAACCGGACGCCCCTAAAGGTAAAAACGGGTGAAGGCGCTTGTCGCGACGGTCACTTAACCCTTGCCGTGCAAGGATATCCCTCCGGGCTCCTCTCCGTTCCCTTCCCGCTCCCACTCCCCTCGCTGACCGCCCGCCACCTCCGCCGCGATCAGTCGGGGGCTCCCGGAGGGTTCGGGGCACTTCGGGTTCACTCCCCGACCCGCGGGCGGGTCTCGGCCGCCTTCCCCGGGTGAGTGCCCGGCGCTGTCACGACAGGAGAGGGGGCTCAGCCCGCAGCTCCACGCCCCAGCCCCTCACGGCTCCCGCGGGACTGTCCCGCTAACTCGGCCGCCGCCGCCGCATCCGCCTCGCAGTGAGCCCGCCCCGCCCCGCGCTGCGGGCGCCGCCGCCGAGCTGCGAGCCCGGGCCATGTCGGCGCTGGAGTGGTTCGCGCACAAGCCCCTGGGCGGCGGCATCTTCTGGATCCAGGAGCGCTTCTACGAGTCCGGCAACAGGGCCAACATCTGGCTGGTGCGGGGCTCGCAGCGGGACGTGGTGATCGACGCGGGGCTGGGGCTGCGCAGCCTGCCCGAATACCTGCGCGACGCAGGGCTGCTGGCGCCGGCCGAGGGCACCGGGCCGCGCCCGCTGCTCGCCGTGGCCACGCACGTCCACTTCGACCACTCGGGCGGGCTGCAGCACTTCGAGGAGGTGGCGGTGCACAGCGCCGAGGCGGCCGCGCTGCTGCGCGGCGACAACTACGAGGCCGTGACGTGGCTGTCAGACCGGGAGGTGGCGCGGCCGCCGCGGCCCGGCTGGAGCGCTCGGGAGTTCCGCGTCCCGCCCGTGCGGCCCAGCAGGCTCCTGCAGGAAGGTGAGCGCGGCACCGGCGGCTCCGGGGACCTGCAGCGCATCCCTGTCCCTTGCAGCGCATTCCTGTCCCTTGCAGCGCATCCCTGTCCCTTGCAGCGCATCCCTATTCCCTGCAGCGCATCCCTGTTCCCTGCAGCGCATCCCTGTCCCTTGCAGCGCATCCCTGATCCCTGCAGCGCATCCCTGATCCCTGCAGCGCATCCCTGTCCCTTGAAGCGCATCCCTGCCCCTTGCAGCGCATCCCTGCCCCCTGCAACGCATCCCTGATCCCTGCAGCGCATCCCTGCCCCTTGCAGCGCGTCCCTGTTCCCTGCAGCACATCCCTGTTCCCTTGCAGCACATCCCTGCCTCCTGCAGCGCATCCCTGTCCCTTGCAGCGCATCCCTGTTCCCTGCAGCGCATCCCTGCCCCTTGCAGCACATCCCTGTTCCCTGCAGCGTATCCCTGCCCCCTGCAGCGCATCCCTGTTCCCTGCCCCCCGCTTTTCCCGGCCGCGCCTATGAAAGGGTTAAACCGATATCTTGTGTTCGCTCCTGTGAACCTGCAAGACACTCGCAGTCAGCAGGGGACGAAGGAGACACGTAGTGGGTTAAATCGGTTCTACCAGTTCTGAAAGTATTTGGCAGCAGGATTTGATGGTGTTTGTTTGTTTGTTTGTTTTCCCCCTTATACTAAGAATCGCTCAACAGTGATTTAATAGACTTAAAATTGAGCACCCCAGGTTTATCTTTAGGCTTCAGTTGTCACCAGGTCAATCGGTTCTGCCATCTGACCCTTATTTATTAAGCTGCCAAGACATAGCAGTGCGATTAGCAAGCAGTTTCTTAAAATATGTCCTGCGAATATGTTTTTTGTTTTACAGACTTTATATGTATTTACAGAATTGTACGTGAATTACATAAAACGTCTTTAACAAGTGGTTTGTTACTGATGTAACATTTACAGATAAAAAATATATTTAGTCTTTCATATGTAACATGGCTAGGTTTTTGGCAACAAACCACCTAAACTGTACAATACAGTGCAGCAGAAGTTAAAGGGTAGCTGTCTGACAGACAAGTGACACCTCTGGCACAGGACTTTCTTCTTGGGTTTATTAGGCCATCCCACACAGGTGCTTGGAAAAGCAGAACTGAACTTACTGAAGGCTTCTGTGAAGAACTGATGTGACATTTAACCATAGCAAATCAACAGAAGTTTGTTTTTTTTTTATTTACAAGAGAGGGATTATTAAAATAATCTTGTAAAAGAGCAAGCAGTTTGGTGCCAGTGTAATATCAAAGTTTCTAAGATAATGTTCATTGAGACATGAGACTTTTTCCTCAAAGTACCAGTTCAGTGGTTGGTGTAGTGAACAAGAATTCACATTTAAACTGGGAAAAAAAATGACCTAATGTTAAGAAATTTTTATTTTTATATATTATTGAATGAGATGAAGAAATTGTGTGCAGGCCAGACTTGGTTCTCCTCCAGGTATATATGTTCTGTCCTGTTGCCTTTCAGGAGTAACAGCAGTGCAATTCTAGGTGATTTAAGTGATGTCAAAATGATAATAAATTGTGAAGTACTTAATTGGTAAACTTTTCAAAGGAAACCCAGCTTAGACATGTTATGTTTGTTTCCTATTTTATTTTCTTCATTGCATTGCTTTTCACATTATTTAATTTAGTAGAGTGGGAATAGATTCCATTCATACAGACCAAGCCTGTGTTAACTTAGTATCATTGGAAAATAGTTTTTGTCAAGTATATCTTTCAGACACCTATTTGGCACTCACCAAGAAAATAAATGCCCTTCTCCTGTTGTTGCAGAAATTTAATATTTATAAATAGTATTTATAAATCTGTGTGTATGGGTAGGTAGTTATCTTTGTGGTGTTTAACAGACATGATAAAGGCATACATTTTCCTGTAACAAATCTATTTGTAGGGGATGTGATCAGCCTTGGAGATCGACAGCTCACTGTCATGCACATGCCTGGTCATTCAAGGGGCAGTATTTGCTTACATGACAAGGACAGGAAGATTTTGTTCAGTGGGGACGTGGTCTATGATGGATCCATGATTGATTGGCTTCCCTACAGCAGGATCAGTGACTACGTTTCAAGCTGCCAGCGCCTGATGGAGTTAGTAGACAGAGGACTTGTGGAGAAGGTACTACCTGGCCACTTCAACATATTTGGGGCAGAAAGGCTGTATCGTTTAGCTTCCAACTACATTTCCCAGGCTGGAGTTTGTCACAAGATTTCTACCTGTGCCATGAGATCTATTGCGAGCATAGCACTTCGCATTACAAATTCGAGAACCACTTCTCAGTGACAGTCAATTTTGTGTGATTCGTCACCTGCCCTAAAACCAATTGGCTTGTTGAAAGCATTGATACAAGCAAAAGCAGTACTTAATAGCAAAAAGATGGGAAATTGATACAGGTGAACTGCAAAAATTCTCCGTATTTTTGCCTACTTAATTCGTATTTTTATAAAAACTATTTGAGCTAGTAGCTTTAGCCAAAGCTACTTTTCTTTCTATTTTTTCAGGGCATGTTTAGCATTGCAATTGAAATACGTTGTTGTTTTATTTTTGTTACAATTCTGACAGATATATATGTATATATATATATACACATATATATATATGCCAAAATTAGAGGTTTTACATTCATGCCTGAAACCTTGTTGAGCAGTACTGGGTTGGTGATTATTCATCAACTCCTGCTCAGGTTTTGGCCTAACAGAGCTCTTCCTCAGATCTATTATATGCTGGAAGCAGCGCCATTAGGACAAATGAAGAGTAACACCTATGCACGACCCAGTGGGCAGAAAGAGAACCTGGGCCATCCTGCAGCCATTGCCACCTGCGGGGTGGTGTCTGCTGCATCTGCCATCACCTGGGTCTTCATTTTTGCAAAGTACTTGTCTCGCAGTTTCTTTAGAATGCATTAGCATATGGAAATTCCACAGACCAAACCTGAGAGGTATGATCAGCTTACCAAAAAAGTCTTTGGTGCAGATCCAATAGCATGAAAGATGAGACTTTCATGTTTCCTTGTGTGGTGCAAGGATTAGCTGCACTGGGAGAGAGGAGAAAGCAGGAGCACTCTCACCATTGGCTAGGGAACTGTTTTGCTTGTAGATGTGTGAGTTAGGAATTAGAGAATTAGTGAATTCATGAAGTACTGTGTTAGACTAGCCTGTACAAAGTGGATTTAGCCTTTGCTTGATGTGTTTTTCTTTTCTGATGAGCTCATAAATTATTTATATAGCATGTTCTGGAAGTTTGAGAGAATTGGACTGTGACAAGCTTAAAGGTTTTACTTGTGTTTAAGAGTATTTTTATGTGCTGTGTTGTAACTTGGCTGCCAATGATCTGTGTTAGGGGGAGGATGGAGGCTTTAACATGACCTTGCTGTACTCCAGGGTGCTGCATTAAACAACTGGTAAACTTGTTACCACAAAATGAATGTAACTTGAACTGTTAACTGGTATGTGCTGCACATGGTTTTTATGAAATTAAAGTGTGTTGCATTTGTGTCTGTTTCAAAACAATGTTGAATTCGTTGAGAAATGCTAAATGACATTGTAACTTGCTTATGAAAATTGAATGTGTGATATTTAAAAGTTGTTGAAATGGTTAGTTTGTGCAATTATTCTTATGTCTTAAAAGGACACTGTCTGATGTTACTTTTTTACATAGACATATATATGCTCCTAAAAGGAGTGCAAATGTTTCTCCCAAATTTTAGTGGTTTACTCTTTCTTGTTTATCTTTCACTTTATGCAGAAGCTTTCCCCCTTATCCTTATCATACCAATTCCACTGGAGCCTGAAGTCTGGGCTCTGTCTAAGGCATGAGGGAGAGAAAGCTAATAGCCTTCTGAATAGATGCAAATTCTGGTGAAAAAACCACCACAATTGGAAAATAAAAAGCATCTCTGTGTAAAAATTATGAAAGAGAGTATCTTATGTAATGCTTTTTCCCTTTCACAGATCACTGCACTCCTGCCTTTACTGTCTGAATATATTCTTCACCAGGATTTGTACTGATTGGTTGTGATGTGCCTAGTTCTTGTTAGCAGTGCCTGTCTCCAAGCTGAAGCAAAATTCTGAATGGGCAAGACATGTGCAGAGATGCAGCACTTGAAAGACTTGTTTCCACTCCTATCACAATCTCTTTTTGAGAAATCCATGTACATCAGTGTGTGACATGAGAATTGTTCAGTGAGTAAACTTATGCCATAAAATATATTTTGGCCTCAGTTGACCAGAGGAAGAAATACAAAAAGTTAGCCTAGGAAGCAGGCTGAAGAAACACATAGCACTAAAGCTACACTAGTCACCGAGAGGAAGCCATGATGTCACGGGTCACACAACAGTAACTGAGTTCCTGCAAATTAGCAATATGTGACGTAGCACTAGTAATAATCATGCTTTATGCTTTTGTGAGGCCGTAGGAGCACTGGAGGTAACCCTGTGCAATAAGGCAGAGAGAATTCCTTTGTTACAAAGCCTGCCAATGTGGATGTCCGTTGCTAAAATTTTGCAAGTATTCACTAGATGAGTGAGATCATTTTGAATTGGCATTTGGTGTTATACTACTATCAGTTTGTTTATTGCATCCAATATTAGAATCTCTGTAGCCAGATTTTACTGTATTGTAAGGCCTGAGCTCCTGTGAAAAGACTCAAAGGTATGTGAGTTCAAAAGGAAAAATAACCTCCATTCTCCATCATCTGTGTTTAAATGTGTGCTCAGTATCTCTATCGCTAAGATCTTTAAGTGTCTAGATCACTGTCAGAATGCCCTGTTAACCCATGCTTAACTCTATGAAGGATATGTACATAACCAAAACCGCTTGGACTTTTTTCCTTTACCAAAATCTAGGGGATAATTTTCCAGCTCAGAAGTGAGCTTTACATGCACATAACCCAAAATGTAGCATGTTAGTAACTGCTGCTATAATCCAAATGGAAGTAGTTTTTGAGGGTTGTGAAATTATATTTTGTATCATAAGAAACTCACTACTATATAGATGATACATCTTAACTAAAAAGAACTGTCTCTGATTATTTTTGTTAAGACTTATGGAATTTTAGTCAGAAGAGTTTGACAGTGGTCCTTTAACACTACTTGGATTAAATATTTAAAACATGCATTGTAAGTTTAAATATTGCAACATCTTGAGCATTTAGAACTGTGTTGATTTTTTATAAAATCTAACTGTTGTTGCAGTTTTCAGTAGACTGGGGAATTGACATAAAAATTGGATGGGAAGTTTTGTTCTGTAATCTGTCAAGACTTGTAATATTAAACAACAGTTTGCACATAATTTTTTTTCATAGATTATCATAATAAAGTATTATAATCCTAAGCAGTTAAGTCATAATTTCTAGGTATTTTTCAAGAGAGGCACTTTTACATGCTGAATGGAGTGTATTTACAAGTTGCTAGCAGAAATGTTTATGCTTCTGAGCAAAAGACAGCATTAGGAATGTTTACACATTATAGACTGATGCTGCAAAGCTTATATAAAATCGTATTTCTTGAAAAACCCACCACCTCTTAGCACAAGTCAGAATTAGGTTTTCAGTAGAATTTACTCACAGAAAACACAGACATGATGAACGTGTGCGTTTAGGAGTCAGTTTCAGTTTGTAGTGAAGCAGATTATTATTTCTGCACAAGGCAGTGGTAATGACAGCTCTTTACTAGTTGTGGAACACAAATGATTACATTGCTTCTGAACTTCTGTTGAGCTTGACATGAGTCAGTGCCCAGTGCAGGGCATTTCCCTGGCCCTGCTGGTCACACTATTGCTGATCCAAGCCGGGGTGCTCCGGGCACACCCTGGCTCATGTTCAGCCACTGTTGAGCAGCACCCTAGGCTGATAACCAATAGGTGCTGTGTTGTGAGGTAGCTACCTCAAGTGAGTAAGGAGCCTTTACACTAACCTAAATGGAAATGAAACAGTCAATTACTTCAGTACTACAGCATCTCATTTTATTTTACATCACTGAAAGAGACATGGGATGTTTCTGCAAAAAAGAACATTCTCAGAAGAAAAAGAGAATCCTAACTCAACTCTTGGACTGTAAGATGCTATGAAGCAGAGCTCAGGATGAGCTTTAGAACAAGTGCTGTTAAAGTCTGGAGCAACACCTTGCCTTGTGAGAGCAGGCATCTGTAGCCGAAGAGAGCAAAAAACCAGCTCCGCTAGGAAAGAGGGAGAGGGAGATACAGGTGGAGGCAAAGGAGGAATTATTAATAATTAACCTTAAAAATCTAGGTCTCAGAATTCAACCAACACTGTTTCAAGTTCTTACTTAGTGCGTTTATGACTTAAATCAGTAAGCAGCCTCTTGCATCTAAAAATTCAACCCAATACTATCCAAAACTACTTCTTTAGTCACTTCACTTTCATATTGACTTAGGAAACAAGGAAATGATAGGGAAGCAACGAAAAAGCTCTCATTGGGTTTTATTTAAAATTTATTTGAAGCTACCTGTGTACTTGAAGCATGGGGGGATTTGCTGGTATCCACTGCGCAGGCTCGAAGGGCACACCCCCACGTGGGGAGAGCCCTGCCCAAATCTTGTTGGCGAAGTTTGGCCATACATGTTAGGCTGTATTCGCGGGTTTTCCAGGGTACTCGGCGAGCACTCCAGTGCTCTGAGGTGCGTCATTACTCCAGGTACTCTGGTGTGATGTTGAGCCACACTATTAGCAGCTCACACATTAACCCCCAGCTGCTTTGCCTGGTGTAATCCTTCCTACCTGAGTATCGGTCGGTGCTTCTCCAGCTCCCGTCGAGGGGGGACGTCCCTTCCCGGCGCTCGGTCCCGCCGGAGTCGCGACGCCACCTGGAGCCAGCGCGGCCCAAGGACAATCGGACGCTTCCTCTGGGGATAGCGCTGCACTGAGCGGGAGGATAAACCGGCAGGATTAGGGATTAAGCTACAAACCGACTTTGTTATAAACCTGCCCCTTGCTTTTGCTGTGCTACACAAAGCCATCTTCAGCACAGGGCTGCTTCCAACTGCTCCGTTTTCACTGGACAGGCTAATTTCAACTGTTAAAAATTAATTTAATTTTTAAATATTTAGTCACTGACTTTTTCTGTGCATGTTCCCACATACACACAGCTGTGTCCTGGGAAGGTGATGAGGCGTTCAACAGCAATTAAAATTGGAAAAGCAAACCAAAGAACGCTGACAGAGGGAGAAGGGCTCTGGACCTTAGCCAGAACTTCTGTGACTGTACCAGAGCTAGCTAGAGTTGTATTTCCAAGCAGTTTGATCCAGATGCACACAGGAATACATGTACAATCATCAAACTGTCAAGGACATATGGTATGTTTTTAATATGGCTTTACACTTTCACATTGATTTTCATGCCATAAAATTTGCTGTAAGAGTGACATGAACAAAACCCACTTGAACTTGCATGAAATGCCCAACTACTCCTTTAAAAAACTCTGGATTAATTTAACTATGGTTCCAATATGTGATCTGATTTTGAACATTTGGATGAGGTTTGTAATCTCCTACACACTCAAATTTATCTTGAGACAAGGGAACAGCAGGAGGGTTTCAAATATTAATAAAACTAGGACTAGTAAAGGTAATATATTGACTCAAAGGGAAGACAAGATGGCAGATATAAAAAATTAATTAAAAGCCAATAACAAAGCCTTTAAGTATACCTCATAATTAATTATTTTCCATATTAAGCTGGCAATACACAGATGTGGGCAACATGCTGATGATATTCTAATTTACCAGCTCTATTCATAAGAGGTGATTTTAGAAGAAGTTTAGCCACCCTTAAAAATGCAAGTCACTGCTGTCACAAACAAACCCACATACTTATTTTTAGGTGTTATCACTATTATTATTGCTATTGTTGGAGCCTGTCTTTTCCGCTTTGAGTTTCTTACATCTCCATTTTATGTGCAGTACAAGCATTGTTGCCAGCTTTAATAATTTTAAAACAGTGGCATTTTGATTTCTTATAAGCTTAGAAGTAGAGACCTGAAGATGGACTTACAGTTCCAAGAAGCACACCCAGAGAATCAGTATCAGGCATTTCCCTCTACTTGACACAGAGCAACCAGGACATGGGTGCTCCATGAGAGAGAACAAGCTGGAAGCCAAGGGCGATCACAATGCAGGCAGGGACTGTGACCTGCCCGAGGAATGCAGGGATGGTGACAGTAACCTGACCTGTCAGCAGCCCAGTGACTGCCAGACTATGGCAAGGTGATGACTCAAGTTCACCGCCAGGCCACAGAGTCTCATCAATATGTCAGCAACAGCAGCACACAGCAGAAAGGCAGGAATAAGTCCAGTGCAGCTCAGGCAATGACCAAGGGCCTCGGTGCTGTGCTCCAGGATGAACATCCAGGAGAGGTGGGAGTGGGGGTGAAACAGGGCAATTTTTGGCTGTTGGTGCAGTCAGGCTCCTGATGCTATTCTCCCACACTCCAGGTAAGTGTACTCACCATGTGGTTCTCCTTCCTTTTCTCTCTGGACATGTAAATATGTTGTATGAAGCATAAAATAGAAAATAAAAAATTTGCAGTTATATTTGCACAACAGTTTAGGTTAAGGGTCCAACCTGCCAGTAATTTATGTTTTTAGTTATAAAGCTACCATCTGTAAACAGACGTCAATTTCAAACCTCTGGCCTCTGCCTATTTGATCTGTGGACCAGAGATAATAGGAAGAGACAGCCGAGCAAGCCTCATGTCTGTTTGACTTTGTTCAGAAAAAATGTGTCTTGAGCAAGCCAAGTTCTTATCCAACACTGTGCACTTGGGGTCAACTTGTTACTAGTTTATTACTGGAAAACTAGGCATCTGAAGGTGTAAAACACCGTCAAGACATGTTGTCGGCTCTGAAAGGAGATGGACTGAAAGGCCTGAAGAAATTTTTCATTGCCTGAGTATTTTCGGTAAATCAAGACAGACTGCTTAAGAAAGTATTAGCGAAGATCTAATTAAATATCATTGTGGTCCAGCTATTAAGACCAGACTGGGCTGTCACAGTCCTTTTTGTGAAGCAAGGCACAAAGGACAGCTGCTGTGCCACAGCCAGAGCACTGAGGCAGCACTTTTCACAAATCTGAGTTTTCTCACTGTTGATATATTTCCCCCACCCACAGTCGTGTGAGGTGGGTTCACTTACTGTTTTGCAAGGCACATTAGTATCAACGATAATTGAAACTATATGTTAATGTCTTCAGTCTTCACATATACAGTATGAATTGCTTTCCAGGAGATTTTTAGTAAGGTAAAGTCTGTACAATGCCAGTCTGTACAGGGTCCAGAGAAGAGCTACAAGGCTGGTGAAGGAACTGGAGCACAAGTGCTGTGGGGAGAGGCTGAGGTTGCTGGGGTTGTTTAGCCTGGAGAAGAGGAGGTTCAGAGGTGACCTCATCACTGTCTAGAACTACCTGAAGGGAAGTCATAGCCAGGTGGGGGCTGGTCTCTTCTCCCAGGCACTCAGCAATAGGACAAGGGGGCACGGGCTTAAGCTCTGCCAGGGGAAATTTAAGTTGGAGAACAGAAAAAAATTCTTTCCAGAGAGAGTAATCAGGCATTGGAATGGGCTGCCCAGAGAGGTGGTGGATTCACCATCCCTGGAGGTTTTTAAACTGAGATTAGATGTGGCACTGAGTGCCATAATCTAGTAAATGGACTGGAGTTGGACCAAGGGTTGGACTTGATGCT